>NC_084623.1:39773876-40056376 GCF_033978795.1 Nerophis ophidion | reverse complement strand
AAATAAAATTGCTTTGACGTTGGTAAGCACAACCAGGATTAACATGTACATTAGGAGCACCCAGTTATAAGAACAGGAAAGTATTTTAAGTTTGTCAACCAGTCTGAAAAATACGGTATGGGTTTTTTTCTCCTCGTTCTTTTTTTGTGTGTAAAGCACTTTTGTGTGTGCCACTTACCTCTGTGAAAAGTGCAATATAAATATAATTTTATCCGATTTGAACTGTGAGCAAGTTGCAATCAGTCAAACAATTTGTAGAGTATGATTTTAAAAACTACACAGTATGTTTGAAGCGTAATGCGTTGAGGCGCGACAGGTAGCAATCCGATACCAAAATTGTATGCAAATATTGATATTGTGATCAATCTGCAATGATCTACAACACATGTAAATGTATCAGGTTCTCTGCGAAGTGCTTTGAGTGTCTGTAAAAGCGCTACATGAATCTAATCCAGTGGTCCCCAAACTACGGTAAAAAAAAATATATTTCTATATATTATATATATATTTTTTTATTAATATTTTTTAGATATCTCTCTTTTCTAATCCATTTTCTACCGCTTGTTACTCTTGGTGTCTGCTGGTTGCTCAGGCAAATCATATTGTCTAGAAATACATATTTCCATCGATAACGTGATATCATCCAAACTACGGCCCGCGGGCCAGATCCGGCCAGCCAGCGGCCAAAATCTAGGCAGTGGGAAGTCCCAAATTGAAAAAAATGATATATATATATATATATATATATATATGTACATATATATGTATGTATATATATATGTATATATATGTATGTATATATATATGTATGTATATATATATATGTGTGTGTATATGTATTTATATGTGTATGTATATGTATATATATATGTATGTATATGTATATATATATATATATATATATATATATCCATATATATGTACATATACATACAGTATATACGTATATACATGTATATGTATGTATACATATCTATGATGAGGTGGGACATATATGTATGTATATATGTATATATATATATATACGATATATATATATATATATATATATATATATATATATATATATATATATATATATATATATATATATATATATATATATATATCGTATTTCCTTGAATTGCTGCAGGGCATATAGTATGCGCCTGCCTTGAATTACTGCCGGGTCAAAATAAATAGCGCATGCTTAGTATTACCGCCTGGTCAAACTCGTGACGTCACGGGGGTTTCTCATAGTCATCATTGTCACTGTCACCGACGTTCCTCTGGGTGTGAGTTTTTCCTTACCCTTGTGTGGGCTCTACCGAGGATGTCGTTGTGTTTTGTGCAGCCCTTTGAGACACTTGTGATTTAGAGCTATATAAATAAACATTGATATATATATATATATATATATATATATATATATATATATATATATATATATACATATATATACATATATATATATATATATATATATATATATATATATATATATATATATATATATATATATATATATATATATATATATACATACAATTTTTTCTAACCCCTGAGTCAAAAAGTTTGGGGACCCCTGATGTAATCTATTATTATTATTATTATTATTATTATTATTATTATTACTATTATTACTCACACACATTTTCTCTATGTCCCTTCCTGAGTGTCTGCTCAGTATCCTTGCACAGCCTCCCTGTGACTCTAGAGTTGAGTAAACAGCCAATGTGGAGCATTAACACGAGGAAAGATGGTGGGAATAAAACAAAATCATTACGAGCGTGTAGTTATATGGTGTGGTTGTGTGAGACGTGTGTGTGTAGAGGTGGGTTCTTGGGGGATAAATACGGTGATGAAGAGTGAGGGAGAGGAGGGGGAGGAGCAGAGAGATGAATCCTTTCTCTAATCCTCTAGACACACACGCTCGGTCTGGCTGCCTACTATAGCTCCGAGAGAGGGAGCGGGAGGCTGCAGGTGGAGGGTGCAAACGGAGAGTGGAACCAAGTGGGGAAGGCGTAAAGGATGAGGTGGGGACCCCGAAGAAGAGGTCTCTCTTGTTAGGAGGAATAGAAAGGACGAGGAGGAAGAAGAGGAGGAGAGGGTGGCTTCAAGGGAACTGTTGGCGGGAGAGTGATGCTTCTCTTAGCCGCTGCTTGAACAAAAACCAAGACTGAGGAGGAGAAGAAGAAGAAGAAGAAGAAGAAGAAGAAGAAGCACTTACTCCGAAGAGAGCGAGAGAGATCTGGGAGGACATGAAGAGGACGGGAGAGGGGGACGGATCTCTTTTAATTGAGGCTCACATGAACGCGTGGACATGACCCCGGTGTGCGTGTGTGAGGAGGTCTTCTCCGGGTGATGGCTGCCTGTTGGCTCTAACTGTGGCTGCTCCTTTGAAGTCGTCCCGGGAGACAAGAACTTGTGTGACAGGAAGTGTCGGAGTGGACTCGCGGGGAAGTGGGAAAGGTGAGCACACACACTTTGGAATTGGGGGTTCAATCACCAAAATGATTCCCGGGCGCGGGCACCGCTGCTGCTCACTGCTCCCCTCATCTCCCGGGGGGTGATCAAGGGTGGTGGGTCAAATGCAGAGGATAATTTCATCACGCCTAGTGTGTGTGTGACAATAAAGTACTTTAACTTTCACTTTCACTTTTCGTACAACGATGTGGTTGCACATTGTAGACAATGATCAGGGCATCACATCGATCGCAACTGGTCTGTTAAGGCTGTCATACACACTAAAAAATGTTGGGTTAAAAAATAACCCAATTTTTAACCCAACTGCTTGATCAGAAAATGACAAACCCCTTTTTTGCGACATTTTAACTCACCATTTTGGGTTCATTTTCTCAACCCAACTTTTGTGTTGAATTATATTTAACCCAAAAGTTTAGTTATGCTAACTCAATGTCGGGTGATTGTGAACAGAGGTGGGTAGAGTAGCCAGAAATTGTACTCAAGTAAGAGTACTGTTACTTTAGAGTTGTATTACTCAAGTAAAAGTAAGGAGTAGTCACCCAAATATTTACTTGAGTAAAAGTAAAAAGTATGTTGTGAAAAACTACTCAAGTACTGAGTAACTGACGAGTAACCTGTTCGTTTAATGATGACGGCAACAAGTAATGCACAAAAACATAAAAATAGCAATGAACAAATTCAGAGCCAGGAATATCTCTTAAGCAACTAAAACAATAATATATATTAAATAATATATATTTGGTTTTACACTGTATTGAAACATTTTTTTAAAATAAATTTTACCTTTGCGACCTCATTATACTATTGACCAAGTTTTATATTCACAAATGTAAGTTTCTCAATACCCGACCTGTTTTTTGTGCATTTAAAAAAGATTTAGAACTCTACATTAAAACACTCTACCTCTAACAACCAAAAAGCTGTGTGTGACGCTTTGCTGGCATTGTGGCGATGCGGGTGCGTTCTCTTGTTGATGCAGTCGGATAAGACACATCGTGAAGGTAAGAAATTATGATTTATTTATACTAAAGAACAAACTAAGAACAAAAACACTTGCACAAGGAACTACAGACAAAACAAGCAGAGCTAGCATGGGAGCTAGAAAGAACAAAAAGCTCTAGCATGTGAGCTAGGGACAAGCAACGGAATAGCCTGGAAGCTAACAAATACAAAAAGTATTTGACCACAAGCGGGAGTCAGCGACGTCGCCTGTTGCATCGAATACAAACTAGACTGCGAGACTGAGTAACGGAAAAGGCAGGCTTATATAAGGACAGAAATTAGGAGGCAGGTGCGCCTCAAAAACAAAAGGCAGGTGACACTAATACGTGACTCTGGCAACGGAAACAAACAGGAAGTGCCACCAGGAACTAAGGAAGACAAATACCAAACAAGATGTGATACACAAACAGAACAAAACCAGAATATGACATGATCCAAGCCGCGGATCATGACACTGTGAAAACGATGATGCTGTGTTCCAAATATACGTTATTTACTGAGATTGAGTGTGCATATGACTTTGCACTTTGTTTATTTTATATATACTGTATATATTTTTTTGCATTCTATTTCATTTACTTTGAATTTACAACACCCTGGCGCTGTTTTGTACGTTTTTTATACTGTTTTGTACTGTTTTTGTACTTACTTTGATTATTATTTTCAACTGTTTGTAAATGTTGAAATTTATAAATAAAGGTTTATAAAAAAAAATTGTGCAGTTAATCATGTGACCGCCTGGCTCTGTTTGATTGGTGAAATGGAGTCAGACGTCACCAGTGACTGCAATTGATTGGTGAAACGCAGACATGTGATGGATCCTACTTTGAAGGTCTGTCTGACAAACCAAAACAAAGAGTGCATTAACAGATCGATAAAAATCAGTAGCGAGGAGCAGGCTGAATGTAGATAAATGGAGCGGAGTAAAAGTAGCGTTTCTTCTCTATAAATATACTCAAGTAAAAGTAAAAGTATGTTGCATTAAAAGTACTCTTAGAAGTACAATTTATCCCAAAGGTTACTCAAGTAGATGTAACGGAGTAAATGTAGCGCATTACTAACCACCTCTGATTGTGAATAATGTTTGAATAAACCATAATAAAATTTCATTCTAGAAAAAAAGTAACTTTTTAATTTAAAAAAAGCCTTTTACCCAAAAATGCATTACTTGTTGAAAAACAACCCAACAATGGTTCACCATTTTGAAAACCCCGAAATTGAGTTAAAATAATACTTTTATAACCCAAAAAATAGATTGCTATTAAAAAAAAAATAACTCCAACATTTAACCTAACACTAGCAACTCATAAATTGGGTTATGAGAATAACCCAGTATTTTTTAGTGTGTAGAAGACTTTTTGCCTTTCTAGTGAGCAGGATTGATCAGTTCATTAAGAAAGACTGGATAGAACAGCTCAATGAGAGCTTACCTAGCTAGTCTCTGAAGACACTGATGTAGCCTGTGCAGAAGAGTGGACTAGATAGGACAACTAATCTTTGAGCACTGACTGATAAAGTCTGCTCGGAGGACTACACTAGATGGGACAGCTCAACTTTGCACATAGACTGATAAAACCTTCTCAGAAGACTAGACAAAATGGCAAGTTTTTGAGCATGAACTGATGAAGTCTGCTTGGAGAACTAGATTAAAACGGGACAGGTAGTCTTTGAACATGAACTTATAAAGCCTGCTCTGAGGACTAAACTAGAAAGTACAGCTGGTATATGAAAATGAACTAATGGATGACTAGATAGAGCAGCTGGTCTTTAAACATGAACTGACTAAATCTGCTTGGACAACAAGACTAGATAGGACTGTTGTTTTTTTTGTATGAACTGATTGAGCCTGTTTGGAAGAATAGATAGAGCAGCTGGTCTTTGATTATGAACTGGGGAAGCCTGCTCGTAAAACTACACCAGATAGGACAGCTAGACTTTGCACGTGAATTGACGAAGCCTTCTTGGAAGACTACATAGGGCAGCTGGTCTCTAAACATGAACTGATGAAATGAACTCAGAGGACTAGACTAAATAGGACGGTTGTTCCTTTTGCATGAACTGATGAAGCCTGCTCGAAATACTACAGTAGATAGGACAGCTAGACTTTGAGCAATAACTGATGAAGCCTACTTGGAAGACTAGATAGGACACTTGGTTTTTAAACATTAACTGATGGAATCTGTTCAGAGGACTAAACCAGATAGGACAGTTGTTATTTTTGCATGAACTGATGAAACCTGTTCGGAAGAATAGATAGGGCACCTGGTCTTTGATCATGAACTGTCGAAGCTTGCTGGGAGGACTACACTATATAGGACAGCTGGAATTTTACACATGAAGTGATGAAGCCTGTTTGGAGGACTAAACTCGGTAGGACAGCTAGTCTTTGACCAAACTAATAAAGCCGATTTGGAAAAATAAACTAGATAGGACAGCTAATCATTGACCATGAATTGGGAAAACCTGTTTGAATGAATAAATTAGATAGGACAGTTAGACTTTGCACATTAACTACTGAAGCCTCTTTGGAGGACTATATGATATAGGATGGCTAGTCTTTGACCATTTTCTGATGAAGCCTGTTAGGAGGACTATGTTACACAGGACAGCTAGTTTGTAAGCACAACATTTTTTGGAGGACCAAACTCGATTGGACGGATAATAAAACCAGTTTGGAGGACTACACCAGATAGGACAGCTAAACCTTGAGCATGAACTGATGAAGCCTTTTTGGAGGACTACACTCGACAGGAATGCTGGCCTTTGAGCATGAACTAATAAAAGACTGTTTGGAGAACTACAGCAAATAGGACAGCTAGTATTCGAGCATGAACTAATGAAACCTGTTTGGAGGACTACACTAGATAGGACAGCTAACCCTTGAGCATAAACTGATGAAGCCTTTTTTGGAGGACTACACTAGACAGGACAGCGAGTCTTGGAGCATGAACTAATACAACCTGTTTGGAGGACTACACCAGATAGGACAGCTAGTCTTCGAGCATGAACTTATGAAGCCTTTTTGGAGGACTACACTAGACAGGACAGCTAGTCTTGGAGCATGACCTAAAAAAACATGTTTGGAGGACTACACTAGATAGGACAGCTAATCTTTGAGCATGAACTAATACAACCTGTTTGGAGGACTACACCAGATAGGACAGCTAATCTTTGAGCATAAACTGATGAAGCCTTTTTGGAGGACTACACCATATATGACAGCTAGTCTTCGAGCATGAACTTATGAAGCCTTTTTGGAGGACTACACTAGACAGGACAGCTAGTCTTGGAGCATGAACTAATAAAACCCGTTTGTAGGACTACACTAGATAGGACAACTAATCTTGGAGCATGAACTGATGAAGCCTTTTTGGAGGACTGTACTAGACAGGACAGCTAGTCTTGGAGCATGAACTAAAAAAACCTGTTTGAAGGACTACACCAGATAGGACAGCTAGTCTTTGAGCATGAACTAAAAAAAACCTGTTTGGAGGACTACACTAGACAAGACAGCTGGCCTTGGAGCATGAACTAATAAAAGACTGTTTGGAGTACTAAAGCAAATAGGACAGCTAGTATTTGAGCATGAACTAATAAAACCAGTTTGGAGGACTACACTAGATAGTAGAGCTAATCTTCGAGCATGAACTGATTAAGCCTTTCTGGAGGACTACACTAGACAGGGCAGCTAGTCTTGGAGCATGAACTAAAAAAACCTGTTTGGAGGACTACACCAGATAGGACAGCTAATCTTTGAGCATAAACTGATGAAGCCTTCTTGGAGGACTACACTAGACATGAAAGCTGGCCTTGGAGCATAAACTAATACAACCTGTTTGGAGGACTACATCAGATAGGACAGCTAATCTTTGAACATAAACTGATGAAGTCTTTTTGGAGGACTACACTAGACAGGACAACTAGTCTTGGAGCATGAACTAATACAACCTGTTTGGAGGACTACACCAGATAGGACAGCTAACCCTTGAGCATGAACTGATGAAGCCTTTTTGGAGGACTACACTAGACAGGACAGCTAACTTTGAACATAAACTGATGAAGCCTTTTTGGAGGACTACACTAGATTGGCCAGGTAGTCTTGGAGCATGAACTAATACAACCTGTTTGTAGGACTACACTAGATAGGACAGCTAATCTTTGAGCATGAATTTCTGAAGCCTTTTTGGAGGACTACACTAGACAGGACAACTAGTCTTGGAGCATGAACTAATACAACCTGTTTGGAGGACTACACCAGATAGGACAGCTAACCCTTGAGCATGAACTGATGAAGCCTTTTTGGAGGACTACACTAGACAGGACAGCTGACCTTGGAGCATGAACTAATAAAAGACTGTTTGGAGAACTACAGCAAATAGGACAGCTAGTATTCGAGCATGAACTAATGACACCTGTTTGGAGGACTACACTAGATAGTACAGCTAATCTTCGAGCATGAACTGATGAAGCCTTTTTGGAGGACTACACTAGACAGGACAGCTAGTCTTGGAGCATGAACTAAAAAAAACATGTTTGGAGGACTACATCAGATAGAACAGCTAATCTTTGAGCATAAACTGATGAAGCCTTTTTCGAGAACTACACTAGACAGGACAGCTAGTCTTGGAGCATGAACTAATATAACCTGTTTGTAGGACTACACTAGATAGGACAGGTAATCTTTGAGCATGAACTGATGAAGCCTTTTTGGAAGACTATACTAGACAGGACAGCTAGTCTTGGAGCATGAACTAAAAAAAACCTGTTTGGAGGACTACACTAGATTGGACAGCTAGTCTTTGAGCATGAACTTATGAAGCCTTTTCGGAGGACTACACTAGACAAGACAGCTGGCCTTGGAGCATGCACTAATAAAAGTATGTTTGCAGAACTACAGCAAATAGGACAGCTAGTATTTGAGCATGAACTAATGACACCTGTTTGGAGGACTACACTAGATAGTACAGCTAATCTTCGAGCATGAACTGATGAAGCCTTTTTGGAGGACTACACTAGACAAGACAGCTGGCCTTGGAGCATGCACTAATAAAAGTATGTTTGCAGAACTACAGCAAATAGGACAGCTAGTATTTGAGCATGAACTAATGACACCTGTTTGGAGGACTACACTAGATAGTACAGCTAATCTTCGAGCATGAACTGATGAAGCCTTTTTGGAGGACTACACTAGACAAGGCAGCTAGTCTTGGAGCATGAACTCATGTAACCTGTTTGGAGGACTACATCAGATAGGACAGCTAAACTTTGAACATGAACTGATAAAACCTTTTTGGAGGACTACACTAGACAGGACAGCTAATCTTTGAACATAAACTGATGAAGCCTTTTTGGAGGACTACACTAAACAGGACAGCTAGTCTTGGAGCATGAACTAATACAACCTGTTTGTAGGACTACACTAGATAGGACAGCTAATCTTTGAGCATGAATTTCTGAAGCCTTTTTGGAGGACTGACTACACTAAACAAAACAGCTAGTCTTGGAGCATGAACTAATGTAACCTGTTTGTAGGACTACACTAGATAGGACAGATAATCTTTGAGCATGAATTTATGAAGCTTTTTTGGAGGACTACACCAGATAGGACAGCCGGCCTTCGAGCATGAACAAATAAAACCTGTTTGGAGGACTATACCGGATAGGACAGCTAGTCTTCGAGCATGAAATGATAAAACATGTTTGGAGGACTATACTGGATAGGACAGCTAGTCTTCGAGCATGAACTGATAATGCCTGCCTAGATTAAGCCAAACTGTGTCTATGAAAAGTGTTCATTCAGTCGTAAAAGATTCAGTGCCTTCAGACCACAATGATGACGAGAGTATTTCTGGGTTCTCAGGTTCCCAACAGCGGCCACAGTTGCTCTGTCTTGGGCGGAAGAAGAAGAAGGGGACTCAAGCACCTTCCCTGGTGTGTAACTGAAAAGGCCGGGGTCAGCTTCATTGTCCCTCTCCTCAGTGGATGCCTCCAAACCGCCGCCATGGGAGAATGGACCATCCTCGAGCGCCTCCTGGAGGCGGCCGTGCAGCAGCACTCCACTATGATAGGAAGGTGAGTCTTTGAACGCACCACCGTCCTCACATGCCAAACATGGATGCTGCACTTGTTGCATGCCCCGAGCGTGGCTCCAATCCCGCTTCCAGTTAAGTGATTCCTGGTCCAAAGGGGCTGCTGGCAGAGAGCGAGGAAGGGGGCTTTAGCGTCTTTAATCCCCCTGAGTGACATGATGGAAGATTTAGGCAAACAGGAGAGTCACTATTAGCCCACGCAGAGGCTTTGGCTATCACAGCTAGCTGGGCAGGGTGAGGACATGTCGCCTTTAAAGGCCTACTGAAATGAGATTTTCTCATTTAAACGGGGATATCAAGTCCATTCTGTGTGTCATACTTGATCCTTTTAGCGATATTGACATATTTTTGCTGAAAGGATTTAGTAGAGAACATCCACGATAAAGTTCGCATCTTTTGGTCGCTAATAAAAAAGCCCTGCCTTTACCGAAAGTAGCAGACAATGACGTTCGGACCGAGAAAGCGACAATTTCCCCATTAATTTGAGCGAAGATGAAAGATTCGTGGATTAGGATATTGATAGTGAAGGACTAGAAAAAAAAATGATAATAAAGTGGGAGCGATTCAGATGTTTTTAGACACATTTACGAGGATAATTCTGGGAAATCCCTTATCCTTCCATTGTGTTGCTAGTGTTTTAGTGAGATTAAATAGTACCTGATAGTCGGAGGGGTGTGTCCACGGGTGTGTTGACGCCAGTTTCTGAGGGAAGTCACGGCAGCTGCATGGATGGCGCAAGCTCTGCTGAGCTCCGGTAAGAGGCGACTTTTTACCACAATTTTCTCACCGAAACCTGCCGGTTGACAAGTGGTCGGGATCCCTGCTCGCTTGACCGCTCTGATCCATAGTAAACCTTCACCTCCAGGAATTTTAAACAAAGAAATACTGTGTGTTTGTGTGGCTAAAGGCTAATGCTTCCCGCCTCCATCTTTCTACTTTGACTTCTCCATTATTAATTGAGCAAATTGCAAAAGATTCAGAAACAGAGATGTCCAAAATACTGTGTAATTGCGCGGTGAAAAGAGACGACTTTTAGCCGTAAGTGGTGCTGAGCTAAAATGTGCCCTCCAACAAATAACGTCACAAACACGTTTCATCATTCCGCGACGTTTTCAACAGGAAACTCCGCTGGAAAATATAAAATTGTAATTTCGTAAACTAAACCAGCCGTATTGGCATGTGTTGTCATTGATTTATAAACAATCAGACTGCGTGGTCGATAGTAGTGGGTTTAAGTAGGCCTTTAAAGTCCACTTCATTCACGTTTTCATACTCTAGTGCCTCGTCTTCCCCGTCACACGTGCGCACAGAGCCCCTCCCCCGCCTCCCCATCGCTCAGCATTACGTCATTCACCAATGTAAATAAAAACGAGTCGCTCGTGTAAGGTCGCGGCGGTTATGATTTATGTATTCGTCTACACCCCGCGATGTCTTGTATTCTACTTTGAGTAACTCCTTGTTGTCGGCCGCGGAAAAGGGGGAATTATTTATGAGCGCTTTAGCCCCACAGGCACATCAGCTCGGTAGTTAGAATGAAACATCATTTTTACATCCACTCAGGGACATCCTGACTTTGGGGTTTTCTTGGGACATTAAGACAAAAGTGCAAGTTCAGCATGCGTTCATTAGCATGTATGAACTTAAAGGCCTACTGAAACCCACTACTACCGACCACGCAGTCTGATAGTTTATATATCAATGATGAAATATTAACATTGCAACACATGCCAATACGGCCTTTTTAGTTTACTAAATTGCAATTTTAAATATCGCACGAAGTATCCGTCGCGGTATGATGACGCGTGGACGTGACGTGACGGATTGTAGCGGACATTTTGTTCCAGCCCCGATCCCAGCTATAAGTAGTCTGCTTTAATCGCATAATTACACAGTGTTCTGGACATCTGTGTTGCTGAATCTTTTGCAATTTGTTCAATTAAAAATGGAGACGTCAAAGAAGAAAGATGTAGGTGGGAAGCGGTGTATTGCAGCTGCCTTTAGCACCACAAACACAGCCGGTGTTTCCTTGTTCACATTCCCGAAGGTGAAGCTTTACTATGGAACAGAGCGGTCAAGCGAACATGGTTCCCTACCACATGTCAACCGGCAGGTTTTGGTGAGAAAATTGTGGTAATAAGTCGGCTCTTACCGTAGACATGAGCGGAGAGCTTGCGTCGTTCCTTGTGCACCTGTCAAAGAGGCAGCTGCGGACTCTCTTGCCTCCTCCGCCCGGCCGCCCCTGAACATGGGATGCTCCCACCTTGGAGGAGGGGAAAAAAAAAAATCTCGGCCCGGCCCCAACGGCTGCCTTCGCTTTGCCTCGTCGACAAACGTGGCTTCCCTCAGAGACACCCGTGGCCACACCCCTCTGTCTTTCAGGTACAACCATATAATCTCACTAAAACACTAGTAACACAATAATCAGATAAGGGATTTTCCAGAATTATCCTAGTAAATGTGTCTAATAACATCTGAATCGCTCCCACTGCCCTCGTCTTTTTTTCTTTTTTTCTAGTCCTTCACTCTCCCTTTCCTCATCCACGAATCTTTCATCCTCGCTCAAATTAATGGGGAAATCGTCGCTTTCTCGGTCCAAATCGCTCTCGCTGCTGGAGGCCATGATTGTAAACAATGTGAGGATGTGAGAAGCTCCACAACCAGTGACGTCAGGCGCATATCATCAGCTACTTCCGGTATAGGCAAGGCGTTTTAATTAGCGACCAAAAGTTGCAAACTTTATCGTCGATGTTCTCTGGTAAATCCTTTCAGCAAAAATATGGCAATATCGCGAAATGATCAAGTATGACACATCGAATGGACCTGCTATCCCCGTTTAAATAAGAAAATCTCATCACAGTAGGCCTTTGATGATAAATAGGTGACTTTTTTCATACCAACTATTGTTGTCTTTTTAAGTCATTTTGCTTGATCAAGCCTTTTATAAAATTCCGCACTACAAAATAATACAAGTATTTAGCAATCGTGCTTATGTCGTATCGGTTCAATATTTGTATTGATCAATACCCAGGGATTCAATGTGGGGAAGTGAAAACGTTGTATCGGGACACCTTTTGGTATAGCTACTGTGAAAGAGGAAATAATCCACTGTGTGATCTGTTATCTGTTTGGGTGGTTTTATGTTGCTGTTGGTGTATGTTCCTTCCTTCATGGTACACTGGAAGTGGAGCGTTTAGTCACACCGCTGCAGGCTCTCGGTGAAAGTGATACCGAAGGAAAAAAAAAAAGAGTGAAAGAGGGAGTTGTTAAATAGTAAAAGCACGACTTGAGAAGGAACTCGAGGAAAGTTGCAAGGCAAAGCGAGAGCGAGAAGTGGACGGAGAGAAGGCGGACTGACTGCAGAATGCGTGGGAGATGGGGGGCGGGGGGAGGCAAGGTGAAGGCGAAGGGAGTGAGGAGTAGTTATTCACAGACAAGCGAGCAGACACATGGCGGCGGTCTGCGGGGCGTTGGGATGACGCCAAGAGGACTGTCTCGTCACGAGATGGTGCTGTGTGTCATGACCTCAGCGGGGCACCCAGGACACCCTGAGGCGAAAATCCTCCCGTCTTCTTGCTCAGGTTTATTTTTGTTGTCCGGCCAGCTGTGATTTTACAATGAAGAGTGCTAAAGAGAGGGACTTTATGTATGAAAAGTGAGACACTGAAATAAATGGTAGTGCTGATTGAAAAATCTAAAATGTATTCATAAAATGTGTATGTATGTATATATATATATATATATATATATATATATATATATATATATATATATATATATATATATATATATACATACAGTATAGGCCAAAAGTTGAGACACACCTTCTCATTCGATGCATTTTCTTTTTTTTCATGACTATTTACATTGTAGATTGTCACTGAAGGCATCAACACTATGAATGAACACAGGTGGAGTTATGTACTTCAAAATAGCCACCCTTTGCTCTGATTACTGCTTTGCACACTCTTGGCATGAGCGTCAATAGGTAGTCACCTGAAATGGTTTTCACTTCACAGGTTGTCATAGTTTTAACACCTTCAGTGACAATCTACAATGTAAAAGTCTTGAAAATAAAGAAAATGCATTGAAATGAGAAGGTGTGTCCAAACTTTTGGCCTGTACTATTGTATATAATGAGTATATATATAACCATATCCATATGAGTTAGGAAATTGTGTTAGATGTAAAAAAAAATAAACAGAATACAATGATTTGCAAATCCTTTTCAACCCATATTCAGTTGAATGCACTACAAAGACAAGATATTTGATGTTCTAACTCATAAACTTGTTTTTTTTTGCAAATAGTAATTAACTTAGAATTTCATGGCTGCAACACGCGCCAAAGTAGTTGGGGAAGGGCATGTTCACCACTGTGTTACATCACCTTTTCTTTTAACAACACTCAATAAACATTAAGGAACTGAGGAAAATAATTGTTGAAGCTTTGAAAGTGGAATTCTTTCCCATTCTCGTTTTATGTAGAGCTTCAGTCATTCAACAGTCCGGGGTCTCCGCTGTCGTATTTTACGCTTCATAATGCGCCACACATTTTCGAAGGGAGACAGGTCTGGACTGCAGGTGGGCCAGGAAAGTACCAACACTCTGTTTTTACTAATCTACACTGTTGTAACACATGCTGAATGTGGCTTGACATTGTCTTGCTGAAATAAGCAGGGGCGTCCATGAAAAAGACGGCCCTTAGATGGCAGCATTTTGTTGTTCCAAAACCTGTATGTACCTTTCAGCATTAATGGTGCCTTACCCATGCCTTGGGCACTAATGCACCCCCATAACATCACGTATGCCGGCTTTTGAACTTTGCGTCAATAACAGTCTGGGTGGTTCACTTCCCCTTTTGGTCCGGATGACATAATGTCGAATATTTCCAAAAACAATTTGAAATGTGGACTTGTCAGACCACAGAACACTTTTCCACTTTGCATCAGTCCATCTTAGATGATCTTGGGCCCAGAGAAACCGGCGGCGTTTCTGGATGTTGTTGATAAATGGCTTTCGCTTTGCATAGTGGAGCTTTAACTTGCACTTACAGATGTAGCGACGAACTGTATTTAGTGACAGTGGTTTTCTTAAGTGTTCCTGAGCCCATGTGGTGATATCCTTTAGAGATTGATGTCAATTTTTGATACAGTGTTGTCTGAGGGATCGAAGGTCATGGTCATTCAATGTTGGTTTCTGGCCATTCTGCTTACGCGGAGTGATTTCTCCAGATTCTCTGAAAGCTTTGATTATTATGGACCGTAGATGTTGAAATCTCTAAATTTCTTGCAATTGCATTTTGAGACACGTTGTTCTTAAACTGTTTGACTATTTGCTCACGCAGTTGTGGACAAAGGATTGTACCTCGTCCCATCCTTTCTTGTGAAAGACTGAGCATTTTTGGGAAGCTGTTTTTATACCCAATCATGGCACCCACCTGTTCCCAAATAGCCTGCACACCTGTGGAATGTTCCTAATAAGTTTTTGATGAGCATTCCTCAACTTTATCAGTATTTACTGCCATGTTTCCAAACTTCTTTGTCACGTGTTGCTGGCATCAAATTCTAAAGTTAATGATTATTTGCAAAAACAAAAAAGTTTATCAGTTTGAACATCAAATATGTTGTCTCTGTAGCATATTCAACTGAATATGGGTTGAAAATGATTTGCAAATCATTGTATTCCGTTTATATTTACATCTAACACAATTATATATATATATATATATATATATATATATTATATATATATAATATATATATATATATATATATATATATGTGTGTGTATATCTGTCCTTTCCAGCTACTCAGGCACATCATATTGTTGATGTAGATGCCCATATCTGCTGTACAGATTGTATTAAATGTTTAAGTAGAATCATATTAAAAAAAAAAAAGTCTCTTTTAAGTAATATATACATTTAAAAGGGCTGCAGTTACTCATAGAACTGACACCCAGTGTTATTAAAAAAGTATTGACTTTTGAATCAAGAATTTTTTGGAATCGAGAATCAATACCTGAATCGGATTTTTACTCCCAAGAATCGAATCGAATCAAATCCAATTGAATGGTGTGGTGCCCAAATATTCACAGCCTTTGTCACTACACTTCTTTTGTACTTGGCTGTTGATTGATCGATGCTATTTAATGTATTTTACTGTGCGTGTTACTGCAAATTTAATGTAGAATATATATATATATATATATATATATATATATATATATATGTGTATATGTGTGTATATATACATATATATATATATATATATGTGTATATGTATATATATATATACATATATATATATATATATATATATTTTTTTTTTTTTCCAAGATGGCGCTGCTGCGCTGCTGTTGGCAGGAGCTCTGTGCTCTTGTGTCATCCGTTTGTGTTTCCCTTTTTTTTTCATGTGTTATTATATTTTCTTGCCTTTTGGTCCGGGACCCTTTGGGACTGTGTGACAAGGGGTGGCACTTTCGTGATCTCTGTGGTGCTTTTTTTGTGGACTTCTGGATCTGCCTCCGGGAGCCTTTTTGCCATGGAGACCAGCTGCAGGGTCTCTGCCACACCGGAGTAGGTTTGGAGGGACTGGAGGAGATGCGGATGAGGGGACAGGGCTGCGGAGCTAACACTGAGCGCTGGGACGGAGAGTCTTCGCGGTGTCTTGGCTGGTGAGCAGGTGTCGGACACCTCAGTCACCTTGGACGTATCCTCGCTCATCCATGCGGACTGGACACTGGCCGAGAGTGGAGTCGGCTGTCTTGGTTGCTTTGTTGGGTCTGCTTCTGTCTCTGGCCATGCTCCCTCCACCCCAGCGGACGATGGCGTGGAACACCGCAGAGGCCACCACAGTGGATATGTATCTTTTACTTTTTATTCATAGCTGTATGTAGAAGGGTCTGGTTGTATCTGATGCTTTAATGTCTTTAATGTCCTCTGTGTTCTTTGATGTTTGATGTTTCCCTCTTACGATGTGTGTAAGAGGGAAACATCAAACATCAAAGAACACTAGAGGACATTAAAGACATTAAAGCATCACATACAACCAGACACTTCTACACTCTAATAACTATGAAAAAAGGGGGGATAAAAATAAGAGGGATGCGTTCTATGGCTATGAGTTGTTGTTTTTTTCCCTTGGCCTCAGTCTGCACCCCCTCTCCAGGGCCCAGGCTAAGACTGATTTTTTTATTTTATTTTTAATCTTCTATTTTTTTCTCCCATTCCCCCCCCCTTGTTTACCTGTATCTCATCTTTTTTGTAAGGGGCGCTGGAAGCCGGCAGACCCGTCAGCGATCCTGTTCTGTCTCCCTGTAATGTTTGTCTGATCTTGAATGGGATTGTGCTGAAAATTTCAATTTTCCTAAAGGAACTCTCCTGACGGAATAAATAAAGTACTATCTAATCTAATCTAATCTAATATATACGGCATGGCGTAGTGGGTAGAGGTTCGCTTCCCACCTATGGACATCCAAATCGCTACCGTTGTGTCCTTGGGCAGGACACTTCACCCTTTGCCCCCCGGTGCCGCTCACACTGGGTGAATGAATGATGAATGAATGATTGGTGGTGGTCGGAGGGGCCGTAGGCGCAAACTGGCAGCCACGCTTCCGTCAGTCTACCCCAGGGCATCTGTGGCTACTGATGTAGCTTACCACCACCAGGTGTGAATGAATGATGGGGTTCCCACTTCACTGTGAGCGCTTTGAGTATCTAACAATAGAAAAGCGCGATATAAATCTAATCCATTATTATTATTATTATTATATATATATATACGTCTTAATTAGATTATCCAGAAAATAGTGCTCGATACCGTGTTAGAGTGCAAAAAATCACAAGACTACTTCATTTCTACAGAACTGTTTCATGAGGGGTTCCCTCAATCATCAGGAGATTTTAATGGAAGCATTCACATACCATGGTTTATATAGGGCACAGAATGGTTGGGTACAGGCAGGCGTAGGGGCGTGGTGATTGGCTCATGTGTTTACTAGGAGGTGTCCCCGTCTGTGATGGCATGCTGATACAATTTCTCATGTGTTACCTAGGAGGTGTCTACAGAACTCAGCAAGCACATTTGGAACCTCAAAGACAATAATGTTGAATATTCAATAACATGGCAAATTCTTGCATCCAGCACACCTTACAACGGTGGTAATAAAAGATGCAACCTATGCTTAAAAGAGAAACTGTTTATTATATACCACCCAGACCTGTCATCCCTCAACAAGCGCAGTGAAATTGTATCAGCATTCCATCACAGACGGAGACACCTCCTAGGTAACACATGAGCCAATCACCACGCCCCTACAGTTCTGTAGTGATGAAGTAGTCTTGTGATTTTTTCCCACATATATATATATATATATATATATATATATATATGTATATATATATATTAATATATATATATATTATATATATATATATATATATATATATATATATATATATATATATATATATATTCATCCATCCATTTTCTACCGCCGCTTGTCCCTTTTGGGGTGGCAGGGGGTGCTGGAGCCTATCTCAGCTGCATTCGGGCAGAAGGCGGGGGTATACACACACACACACACACACACACACACACACACACACACGTATATATATATATATATATATATATATATATAAATACATATATATATATATATATATATACATATGATTTTATTTTTATTTTTTTTACAACAATACGAACACCACAACAAAAAAATAAACACAGACAAAAATATCAGTCCGTCAATATTGTTCTGCCCCTCCCTGATCCCATGCTAACTGAACGGAAATTCATTAGAAATAATTGTCACTAGAATTATTGCTCCCTGGAGTAGAGGTACCACATTGTCTCATGATTTGATGCCTTCCTCTTCAATGTAGAATTTCTGCCCGAAATAGTAATAATAACAATAATTAAAGCTGCAAGCAGCGTTGGTCGGGTCCGCCGTTGGCCGCCGCCGCCGTGTCCGAGTCCCGATCTTAGTCAGACCAACATAGAGGTCTTTGTTTCATGTCTCTACGAAATTCCTAACAGAAGTTACAAGCAGTTTTGTCTGGAAAAAGGTGACGGCTTTTTACAAAACTTTTATTTTGAAGGGGTAATTGCCAACTTCCTGTTGATTTTAACTGAAAGATGCCACCTATCAAAATGTAGGTCTAAGTGAGACCTACATAGAGGTTTTTGTTTCATGTCTGTCCGACGTTCCTACCTACCAGAAGTTACAAGCAGTTTTATCCGTTTCCTCTTCCTAGGAGCAGTTTTTTCTGTGTTTCTTTCAAAAATTGCAATAGAGCGCAATTTTGAGTTTTAAGGTTTGGTTTTTTCACTAGATCGCAATTTCTGCCAGTCCTGTTGTGTGTGCCAAGTTTGGTGAGTTTTGAAGCATTTTTAAGGGGGTCAAATTATAGCTCAAAGAGGCAAAAATAGCATTTTTTGCGTAAATGTTGCTTTGAATGAGTTTTTGCAAAATTTCTGTTGATTTTGGGTATAGACGTTTTTTATTGGAAATGTAGGTCTTAGTCAGACCTACACAGAAGTTTTTGTTTCATGTCTCTACGACATTCCTAACGGAAGTTACAAGCAGTCTGTGTTTTGTCTCTTACTAGGGGGGCGCTAGCGCGCAATTTTCATTTTTGGGGTTTGGTTGCTTAATAAGTTGGTCTGCCGCTCCATACCGATGTGAGTGTCAAATTTGGTGAGTTTTGAAGCATGTTAAGGGGGTCAAATTAGGGTGCGAATGTGCGAGCGCGCCTTGGGTTGCTGCCCCCGAGCCCCAGGGCTTAAGACGCCTTCGTCCCACTATTTAATGCATTGTGAAAGTAATGCAGTTGTTGTATTGAAGTGAAAATATCAAGCTTCCTGTTGATTTTTGCCAAAGCATGTTGATTATTCAAATGTAGGTCTAAGTCAGACCTACATAGTGGTTTTTGTTTCATGTCTCTACGACATTCCTACCGGAAGTTACAAGCAGTTTTGTCTTTGTTTTCTTCCTAGGAGTAGTTTGTCTATGTTGTATTCCTAGGGGGCGCTAGAGCACAATTTTGAGTTTTGGGGTTTGGTTTTTTTATCAGCTCGCAATTGTTGCCAGTCCTGATGTGTGTGCCAAGTTTGGTGTGTTTTGAAGCATTTTAAGGGGGTCAAATTACAGCTCAAAGAGGTAAAAATAATCTTTTTTAGGAAAATTTGCGCAGGGGATCTTTGAAGGCGCGTAAAATCAAACCCTTAAAACTTATCAAAATTTTGATCTATACTTTTAATCAGAAGGGTTCAAACTCTCTCCTGTGCGAGTTTGAAGCCGAAACGACAAAATCGCTCGGAGGAGATAACTTTTGAAAAAAGGTGACGGGTTTTCACAAAACTTTTATTTTGAAGGGGTAATTGCCAACTTCCTGTTGATTTTTTCTGCTAGCTGTCAATTATTAAAATGTAGGTCTAAGCGAGACCTACATAGAAGTTTTTGTTTCATGTCTTTCCGACATTCATACCGGAAGTTACAAGCAGTTTTGTCTGTGTTTTCTTCCTAGAAGCAGTTTTTTCTGTGTTTCATTCCAAAAATTTTGTAGAGCGCAATTTTGAGTTTTAGAATTTTTTTTTTTCATTAGATCACAATTTCTGCCAGTCCTAATGTGTCTGCCAAGTTTGGTGAGTTTTGAAGCATTTTAAGGGGGTCAAATTACAGCTCAAAGAGGCAAAAATAGCATTTTTGGTGAAAAATTTCTGTTGATTTTAGGTATAGGACTTTCTAATGGGGAATTTAGGTCTAGGTCAGGTCTACATAGAGGATTTTGTTTCATGTCTCTACGACATTCCTACCGGAAGTTACAAGCAATCCATTTTTTGTCTTTTCCTAGGGGGCGCTATTGCGCAATTTTGATTTTTCTGGTTCGGCTCCCTAATATGTTGGGAAGAAACTCCTCACCGACGCGTGTGTCAAATTTGGTGTGCTTTGAGGCATGGTCAGTGGGTCAAAATACAGCGCATATGCGAGTATCGGTGCGGAAGAAAGAAAGAATAATAATAAGAATAATAAAACGCTACAGATTCAATAGGGTCCTTGCATGGCAAAGGACATGGATGTCCTTTGCCATTGCAGGGCGGACCCTAATAATTGTTTAATAGTAAAGTTGTAGTTAGTCCATGCCCACCACAGACGACATTATGTCCGTAAAGTTTTGATTTGAACGTGTCTTGCGTTGTGGCCGCTTCTTCTGTGTTGGCGTGACTCTGCAGCACTCTACGTTAATATGGAAAGAATCACTCAACCGTTCCCCGCATCATTTTCCATGTAGCACTTTTCTCGTGTTTGCAGGAAAGTGTGATTGCAACCGGCATTTTAGCAGCTCAAAACCATTTAATCTGCTCCGCTCCACCAGTGTAATGATTTTTATTTTTTTTTTTTAAATAACACTCCTTAATACTTTCTGAATCCTAAAATCTCTTGGTGGTTCCTCTGCTGTGATTTTGACACATTTCAACGGATGCAATAAACTGGTCAGCACAGGTTCTAACAAGTCATGACAATGCCATGACAACCTTTACGAGTCACACACACACTCACACTCATGACACACACACACACGAATACACAGGAGGGTGATGTTTGTGTAACATTAGAGGGGGCTGCAGTGTGTAAAACATGAGCTTCAATGCATTTATTTAAAATTAAACAGGTTTATTGAGTGTTTTTCTGTTTGCTGGCAGGGATCCAGGTGTAAATCGATTTCCGTCAAACCATGTGATAAACCGAGGGACTCAGTGCCTGTCGGTAACTGTGATAAAGCACTCTGTGCCTAAGCACTGTCAACACATCAGTCATGATGTCTCTCTCGTCATCGTCCCATTGGTCTAAGTCTCATCCGTGAGTCGTGATTGGTCAATGTGCGTCTGCTAAACATGCAAGTGTGTCCTCCCACTAAGATGTTATTGATTTCCAGTAATGGTATAGGAAGTGGCGATTAATCGAGGCCTGGACACTTCATGAAATAGTCTTCAGGCTTCTCTGTTTGCAGAATAAATGTACTCGGGGAGTCACTGTTAATAGAATGTTCAGTCAGTATTTAAAGCAGGGGTCGGGAACCTTTTTGGCAGAGAGAGCCAAGAAGCCAAATATTTTAAAATGTATTTACCTAAGAGCCATATTAATATTTTTTTTAACACTGAAGACAACTAAAAGCATGCATTTTTAAGTAAGACCAACATTTCTAGAGTATAATAGGTCTCTTATTCTTTGTAATAACATTGTTATTCTGAAGCTAACTGTGGGAGGGGCGTGGCCTGTGGGCCTGCAGCGAAGCAGGGTGTTGCCAGGATCGGCCTCGAAATCAGCGACAGGTGCGTAGATGGCCCACCTGGGCCTTGTTCTCTAATCACCTGTCGCTATGTTATAAGCAGCAGCCAGGAGGGGAGACGGGGTTGGGGCTAGAGCCTGAGCGCGAGCGAGAACGAAAGAGAAAAAGACAATTGCTGGAAAGCAAATGTGAGACTTATTGAAAAATAAAAGAATATTGTAACCCTGAAACAGGCTCTCATGTCGGTGCTTGGTGGTCTGAAGAACCCCCAGGAGGGCAAGTCCTACACTAACCAATAATAAATAAATTACTTAGTTCTTACCCTTAATGCAACTTCTTGAACACGTGTGGTAGAAAAAAGGATGGATGGATTCAAATGCATGAGCATGTTTTATATTTTGAATGTTATTTTTAAAGGCCTACTGAAATGAGATTTTCTTATTTAAACGAGGATAGCAGGTCCATTCTATGTGTCATACTTGATCATTTCGTGATATTGCTATATTTTGGCTGAAAGGATTTAGTAGAGAACATCGACGATAAAGTAAAATGTGCGGACCAAACGATCAGGACTTTCTCATCTTGTGACACTGGAGAAACTTAAATCCTTCGATTGGTAAGTGTTTTTTTCGCATTAATTGTGAGTGGAAGGAAACGTAATATTGTTGCAAATGCATCTGCAGTTCATCCATACATCTCTGTGCCATGTCTGCTTTAGCACCGCCGGTAAATAGCATGTTAGCATCGATTAGCATAGCATGTTAGCATCGATTAGCTGGCAGTCACGCTGCGACCAAATATGTCTGATTAGCACATAAGTCAACAACATCAACAAAACTCACTTTTGTGATTTCGTTGACTTTATCGTTGCAAATGCATCTACAGGTTATCCATACATCTCTGTGCCATGTCTGTCTTAGCATCGCCGGTAAAATGTGCAGACACCGTGGCACATTCGATGGGGTCTGGCGGCAGATTTCTTGCCACTTTCGCATCTTCTATGCAACTTGAATCCCTCCCTGTTAGTGTTGTTACACCCTCCGACAACACACCGACGAGGCATGATGTCTCCAAGGTTCCAGAAAATAGTCGAAAAAACGGAAAATAATAGAGCTGAGACCCGGTGTTTGCAATGTGTTGAAAATGAAAATGATGGCTGTATTACCTCGGTGACGTCACGTTCTGACGTCATCGCCAAAAGAGCCATAAACAGAAAGGCGTTTCATTCGCCAAAATTCACCCATTTAGAGTTCGGAAATCGGTTAAAAAATATATATGGTCTTTTTTCTGCACCATCAAGGTACATATTGACGCTTACATAGGTCTGGTGATAATGTTCCCCTTTAACACTGTGATTACAAGTGGAATTATTCATTGCTTATCGTGTTAAGCAATGTCAGCTCAGATTTATCCGAGAGCCAGATGCAGTCATCAAAAGAGCCACATCTGGCTCGCGAGCCATAGGTTCCTTACCCCTGATTGAAAGCTTTAAGAAGCTCAAGAATGTTTAAGTAATGAATCAAGACATGCAGTGCTTTAAACACCAGGTATTATCCGAATTAGGTGCTTTTTCATTTTAATACCTAACAAGACACTAATATGATGACACTGTGCTCGTAGCAGACTCTGAAGAAAAACTACAGAACATCCTGAACACAGATACAGCCCACAGGGAAGCAAACGGACTGGCTCTAAACCGCAATAAAACTGAATGCATGACAGTTTCCGAGAAACCACATCCATCTGCATGTAACGTCACATGCAACAATAAGAAAATAAAACAAGTGGATCAATTCCAATACCTCGGTGTCACGGTAACATCTGATGTTAGGTGTTAAAAAGGGATAAACAAACCGATTGCCATGTCAAACCACAGCTTCAAAAAAATGAGTCTTATATTTAGAAATAGAAACTTCTCAATTGGCACCAAACTCAGAGTCCTCAAAAGGTATGTATAGTCTGCCCTACTATACGGCTGTGAATGCCGGATTTGAATAAATCCACAACTGGGAAAATAGGAGGCAACTGAAATGTGGTTGATCAGAAAAATACTCTGCATATAATTGACTGAAAAAGTAAGGAAGAGGCATTGGCGTGGGCAAACATACGAAGATCTCTCATTGCAACAACGAACAACATATACCAATATATACATATAAAAAAAAATAAAAAATATATATATCCATATATATATATATATATATATATATATCCATATATATATATATATATATATATATATATATATATATATATATATATATATATATATATATATATATAGTATTTGGCCACCTGCCTTGACTCACATATGAACTTGAAGTGCCAGCCCTTTCCTAACTAACAGAGTTCAATATGATGTGGGTCCACCTTTTGCAGCTTTTACAGCTTCAACTCCTCTGGGAAGGCTGGCCACAAGGTTGCGGAGTCTGTTTTTTTTAGGAATTTTCGACCATTCTTTCAAAAGCGCATTGGTGAGGTCACACACTGATCTTGGTGGAGAAAGCCTGGCTTTCAGTCTCCATTCTAATTCATCCCAAAGGTGTTTTATCGGGGTCAGGTCAGGACTCTGTGCAGGCCAGTCAAGTTCATCCGCACCTGACTCTGTCATCCATGTCTTCATGGACCTTGCTTTGTGCACTGGTGCATAGTCATGTTAGAAAAGGAAGGGGCCCGCTCCAAACTCTCTCCGAGTGTGTAATCCCGCAACCCTGTGGACAGCCTTCCTAGCCTTGCTACACTTCACTGGGGATCCAAAAATGATTCCCGGGCGCGGCCATTGCTGCTGCTCACTGTTCCCCTCACCTCACAGGCAGTGATCAAGGGTGATGGGTCAAATGCAGAGAATAATTACACCACACCTCGTGTGTGTGTGACAATCATTGATAGAAGAAGAAGAAGAAAGATAGCGTGCCCTTAGCTACATTAAAACGATAGTGACTTACAGCTTAGCCCCAGGAATTTTCGACCATTCTTCCAAAAGCGCATTGGTGAGGTCACACACTGATATTGGTGGAGAAAGCCTGGCTTTCAGTCTCCGTTCTAATTCAACCCAAAGGTGTTTTATCGGGGTCAGGTCAGAACTCTGTGCAGGCCAGTCAAGTTCATCCACACCAGACTCTGTCATCCATGTCTACATGGACCTTGCTTTGTGCACTGGTGCATAGTCATGTTGAAAGAGGAAGGGGCCCTCTCCAAACTCACCTCCGAGTGTGTAATCCCGCAACCCTGTGGACAGCCCTCCTAGCTTTGCTACACTTCACTGGGGATCCAAAAATAATTCACGGGCGCTGCTCACTGCTCCCCTCACCGCCCAGGGGATGATCAAGGGTGATGGGTCAAATGCAGAGAATAATTTCGCCACACCTCGTGTGTGTGTGACAATCATTGGTAGAAGAAGAAGGATAGGGACTTACAGCTTAGCCAAGTAGCTTGCCCATCACTGAGTATCACATTGTATCGTATCGTAAAATATAGTATCATATCATACCATGTTGTGCAATTTAATGTAGTAAAGTATAATATAATATAATATAATATAAATAGCTACAATTTTTTTTTTTTCGTGTAAATAAAGTATATTTCAGTATTTCTGGCATGTTTGTTGTGTTTGATGTTTGTGTGGGTGTAGTTGCGTCTGTTTTCCTGTGCACATGACGCTCTCAACTTGCATAAAAGCCCACATCTGACCTTATAAGCAAGACAACGGCGGTACAGAGTGCTATCAGCAATGTGTGCAATAATTAGGATTAAAGCTAATTATTTACTGATAATGTAGTCAAAACCTTATTAATCATACATATCTACAAACCCCGTTTCCATATGAGTTGGGAAATTGTGTTGGATGTAAATATAAACGGAATACAATGATTTGCAAATCCTTTTCAACCCATGTTCAGTTGAATACACTACAAAGACAAAATATTTGATGTTCAAACTCATAAACTTAACTTTTTTTTGCAAATGATAATTAACTTAGAATTTCTTGGCTGTAACACGTGCCAAAGTAGTTGGGAAAGGGCATGTTCACCACTGTGTTACATCACCTTTTCTTTTAAAAACACTCAAACGTTTTGGAAACTGAGGAAACTAATTGTTGAAGCTTTGAAAGTGGAATTATTTCTCATTCTTGTTTTATGTAGAGCTTCAGTCGTTCAACAGTCCGGGGTCTCTGCTGTCGTATTTTACGCTTCATAATGCGCCACACATTTTCGATGGAAGACAGGTCTGGACTGCAGGCGGGCCAGGAAAGTACCCGCACTCTTTTACTATGAAACCACGCTGTTGTAACACGTGGCTTGGCATTGCTGAAATAAGCAGGGGCATCCATAATAATGTTGCTTGGATAACAACATATGTTGCTCCAAAACCTGTATGGCCTTCACAGATGTGTAAGTTACCCATGCCTTGGGCACTAATACACCCCCATACCATCACAGATGCTGGCTTTTGAACTTTGCGCCCAAAACAGTCCAGATGGTTATTTTCCTCTTTGTTCCGGAGGACACCACGTCCAAAGTTTCCAATATGATTTGAAATGTGGACTCGTCAGACCACAGAACACTTTTCCACTTTGCATCAGTCCATCTTAGATGAGCTCGGGCCCAGCGAAGCCAGCAGCGTTCCTTGGTTTTGTTGATAAATGGGTGTTGCTTTGCATAGCAGAGTTTTAACTTGCACTTCCAGATGTAGCAACCAACTGTCGTTACTGACAGTGGTTTTATGAAGTGTTCCTGAGCCCATGTGGTGATATCCTTTACACACTGATGTCGGTTTTTGATGCATTACCGCCTGAGGGATCAAAGGTTGGTAATATCATCGCTTATGTGCAGTGATTTCTCCAGATTCTCTGAACCGTTTGATGATTTTACAGACTGTAGATGGTAAAATCCCTAAATTCCTTGCAATAGCTCGTTGAGAAATGTTGTTCTAAAACTGTTCGACAATTTGCCTACAAATTGGTGACCCTCGTCCCATCCTTGTTTGTGAATTACTTAGCATTTCATGGAAGCTGCTTTTATACCCAATCATGGCATCCACCTGTTCCCAATTAGCCTGCACACCTGTGGGATATTCCAACTTTATCAGTATTTACTGCCACATTTCCCAACTTCTTTGTCACGTGTTGCTGGCATCAAATTATAAAGGTAATGATTATTTGCAAAAAAAATAAAAAAATGTTTATCAGTTTGAACATCAAATATGTTGTCTTTGTAGCATATTCAACTGAATATGGGTTGAAAATGATTTGCAAATCATTATATTTAGTTTATATTTACATCTAACACAATTTCCCAACTCATATGGAAACTGGGTTTGTTTAAGAATGTCGAACACAATTCGGTAGTTTTAGGAGACATAAAAAAGTCGATGTGGCGTCTCTTTGGTCCACTCCTGTATATGTGAGTGTACTTTCTAATAGGATCTCTGCATGTCTGCTTGACTGAACACAACAGGCTTCAGAATCATAGGAAAGCATGCATGCTCGTGTGCGTGCGTGTCTTCCCCGCCGTACCACGCGGAGCTAAAACCAATTCTAATCAGCGGGCGGTATTTACACGCTCCTCCGTGTGTTTGTTGACAGGCGCAGCTCCGTCGTCACATGACCTTTAGATCATTATGCTTTTATTTTTCCGCAAATCCCTCCGCTGCGCCCACAACCCCCACGGAGGTGATGGATGATTTTGTTTGTACGGCAGGAAGCTGATCTGGCAAACGTGTGCCGGGTTATTTGCTGGAGAGGAAAGGAAGGGAGAGGCAGGGATGCCAGAAATAGGCCCGCGCTATTGCTTCGCTTGTGACCAATTCCCTTGAGTGATTGTTAAAAAGAGACACTTACAGCGGGGCCAAGTGAGACCTTCGCCATCCATTCATCTCATCCCTGACCATTTCTGCTTTCACACTTCCTCTATCCATATGCAATCAGCCCTGGGGAGCTGTGGGCTGTAATGTCACTGCCTTTACTGTGCGGTTGTAAGAAGCTGGTTATTAAAATGACCTCACTTGCTCCATAGGGAGATTATGAATCACTGGTGGGCGGCAGATGCATGCAAGGTCCGTTCTTACTCTATACGTCCGACCGCATAATGCATCTATAAGCGTGAGGAAAAAAATAACAATTTCAAAGATAGTTTATGACTGACCATGCTTTACAAGAGTAGTGGTAGCGGTGGAATTATTAAAGATGTGCTACAGAGATACTGAAACACTTGTATTTCAGCATCCCTCAATCCTGGGATGTACAAAGTGTGGAATGCCATGAGGCTGTTCATGTCACGCCTATGGTTCATGTTTTGTTTTGGTCAGGTTCGGTTTAGTTTTTTGGACATTTGGTTCTGGTTTGCATTTCCTTGTTTGTCTTGTTACCATGCCAACTCAATAGTTTTTATCTGCCATACTACCCTGAGCATCCCCAATCTCGTTTGTTCTCAAAGCTAAGCAGTGTCTGGTCTGGTTAGTACTTGGATGGGAGACTGCCTAGGGATACCAGGTGCTTTTGACCTTTGAACTCTTTAAAGTTCCTTTTTTTTTCACTCCCTGTTTTGTCACCATAACGACCAATCAGTTCACCTGTCTTGTCTCACACCTGTTTGCACTTATCATGGTCATTATTTAAGCCACAGTTACCAGGTAGTCAGTCTGGCAACATAACCTCCTGCTCCCCCATGATATCCATGCTGCTTTCCTCATACCCTTGTCACAGTAGGTTGTCTTGTTATTCATGCCACAGTGCAAGTTTTTGTTTCATGTTTATAGTTAATTGCCTTTGTGCTAGTCTTTTGTTTCATAGCCCAGTTTTTTGTACAGCCATTGTGCGAGCTTTTTGTTGGTTCATGTTTTTAGTTTTAGTGTTCAAATAAAGATGTCTTTACCTTCACGCCGTTTCCACTCCATTCGCTTTGCACCTCGGGAAAACAACCCAAGACCAAGACCAAGCCTGACAGTTTATCCATCCATCCAATTTCGCTGGAGCCTATACCAGCTCTATTCAGGTGAATGAGTTGTTCACCCTGGACAAGTCACCACCTCATCACAACACAGATAGACAGATAACATTCACACTCACGTTCACACACTAAGGCCAATTTAGTGTTGCCACTCAACCTATCCCCAGGTGCATGTCTTTGGAGGTGTGATGAAGGTCACGGGGAGAACATGCAAACTCTACACAAAAAGGTCTAACCCAGGACTTTTGTATTGTGAGGCACACACTCTTAACCCCTGTTCCACTTTGCTGCCTGAGGCTGTACAATTAAACAAAAAAATGGTAAAAAATAAGAAAAAAAAGGCAAATCCATCCATTTTCTACCACTTTATTCCCTTTGGGGTCACGGGGAGCGCTGGTGCCTATCCCAGCTACAATCGGGCGGAAGGCGGTGTACACCCTAGACAAGTTGCCACCATTAAAAGAAAAAAATCCCACCATAACAAAAATATTTGCGTTTCAATATATATATTTTAAATAAAATATACATGTATAAAAGTGGCTAACTGCATTCTTACATTTGTCATAGACTTAGACTTGGACTTAGACAAACTTTAATGATCCACAAGGGAAATTGTTACACACAGTAGCTCAGCTACAAAGGATGGAAAGAGTAATGCACTCAAGGGCCCAAAAAGAGGGCGAAAACAAAAGGTATAAAGTACACAAAAAATGTACCATAGTAGCAATATAAATATAACTTATGTACTATTTAAATATTATACATGTATATAGTTTTGGAAGTGTAGGAGAGCTGAAATGAGAGCCTGGATCAGAATCACAATACAGTTTTTATTTTGGAATAAATTGTCTTGCTTTTCAGCAATTGTTTTGTGTCTGTCTGTCCCTCTCTTGCTCTTGCTCCAACTCCAACCTCTCTCTCCTCCCGGATGCTGCCTTTTAACAGAGCGACAGGTGATTAGATAATCAAGCCCAGGTGGGCCATGTACGCACCTGTCGCTGATATCGAACCCGGTCCTGGCGCACCCCGTTCCGCTGCAGGTCCGCAGGTCACGCCCTCTCCACAATACTATATAATATATACAATATATATAACAAATCCCGATTACCATGTACAATACTACAGTCTTAATTAAACCGCCACTTAATTTTTTTTTCAGCTAAGGCTATGTGACATATCGATATGTCTCGCAAAATAACTTTTCTTTGAAATAAGAGACAATCTCCACCTTGTAAAAGACGTAACATTAGCCTGCTAAAGATGACTGCAACATCAACACTCACAAAGCACAAAGATAATATGTAGCCAAGGTGAACAAGAGGTCTTGGCCGAGAGAAGGGTGATGTTAGCTAACATATAAACTATATGCAGCAAGAAGTAAAATGTGCATAGTAAACATGCCAGAAGGGAGTTTGTGATTTGTGCAAGGAGGAATGTTGTCTTGTTTTTAAGCGTAGAATATACGCGTGCATCTTTATATTACAACATATAAGGAGAAATGGCGTCACTTCCAGATGGGATTTGTCAAACATATACTGTATAATCCGTGCATTAACATAGTGATATGTACAATGTACTATGGTGGGTTTATTATTTTTAAAATCAGCGCGTACTTACATGAAGGGGAATCTTGTTTCTATAAGATGTCACAAGGCGACACACACAGAAATCTTGTTTATATTTAATTTTAATTATTATTATTATTTTTTTTTAAGTTGTGTTTCTTATAGTTTTTATTTACATTCACGTTTCACTACGATTATTTTTTTTCAGTGTTATCAAAGTTAATGCATGCGATTAATAAAAAAAAAACTATGAATTCAGATTAATCACACAGTTAATTTTGACTACACATGTCCATTAAACTTTATTGCAGTTAAGTAATCATATATGGTCAGTGATCAAGCCATTGCACATGCATTTTTGCAATTTGTTTTGCTTGCAAATTACGCTTCAAAATACATTGAACTATTACCAAGTTTTGAGCGAATAAATTATATGCATTGAAGTAAAACATTAAAACATTTTTTTTATGACCATCCGTCTATAAAAATGCATTTGTGTTTAAGTATTGGGGTCTTTTTAAAGTTAATTTAAACGATGCAAGCCAGTAATTGGCTGTGATTAATCGTGACTGATAAAAAAAAATTGAAATTGTGATTAATCCAATTTTTTTTTAAATAACTGTGCATTTTCACATTAGTTGCGATTGCAAGCAGTCAAAGTTCACCTTTCAGGAGAAGCTTTCTCCTTGAGGATGACTCAGCAAGGCTTATAGGTTTAGCATTAGCACCTTGCAGGTCATGCTGGAGTAATACTCCGAGGCTAGTTAAACCTGGACTGCATCGGGGCAGAAGCCAGGATAACCAACATGGAGTTTTAGTTCATGCATGTTTAAAAAAGTTGATAAAATTTAACTTGACTGCATCAAACAGACACTTGTTTATGAAAGTGAAATAACCATGAACTACAATTCAGTTTGAAGAAACACAACACTAAGGACTAGAAATTGTCAGGTTCTGTTGGTCTTGGACCCCAGGATGCAGAGAAGGCAGGCCTAGCGCAGGTAAACATGATTTTAATGCCAAAAGGAAATTGTGAAACCTGGAAATGCACATGCAGGGACCATGCAGTTGAATACAGTAAACTGGAAACCAATCATCGAGCCCTGACTGGAGGGCGAGGCAGGCATAAATAGCAGCTAGCTGATTGACAACAGGTGTGGCCAGGCTGCCAATCAGCGGGAGGTGAGGAGAAATAGCGCTCAGTGAGACAAGCAGAAAGTGGAACTAAAATAAGAGCCCTGACAGGAAATAAACCCCAAATAAGGGAACATAAGACGTGACTGTGACAGATCGTCACAGAAAGGTCCCGATCTTGTGATCGGATCGGGGGCAGATTTTTGTAATTTTTACCGCAGCTGTGTCTCGGTGTTTACATGGCTAAAGATTTTACCCGAGTGAACGAAGGGGACGCATGTACAGGTAGACACATTTCCATATTCCTTGTTACACACAGGTAGGAGTTGCATGAATTCCAGGAGGGTGCAGGTCTTGCCAGAACACCGGCTTCAATTTGCGAGAAAGAGAGTGTCATCTGGAAGCCGCTTCTTAGATAATAATACTCACCACCATGGTGGAAAATAAACTAAGTCCCATTATCACTGGAGGACTAAACAAAATGGAATGGCTTAGCATGCCACACACACACACACACACACACACACGCAGACAGACGTGCACACACACACACACACACACACACACACACACACACACACACACACACACACACACACACACACACACACACACACGACCTACAGCTTTGATGCTACGTAGGGGTGATTGGTCCTATAGTGAAATGTCAGTATATAAACAAAATCAAATTGATAAATTTATATTTTTCCTTTTGTCCTCTTCATCCTCTATTTCAGGGGTGTCAAACTCAAATACAGAGTGGGCCAAAATTTAAAGCTAAACAAAGCCGCGGGCCAAGGTTAAACAAATTAACCTTTTAATAGGGACCCAAACAAGTTTTGCATTGAATATTAAACAAGCAAGGCTTATGTAGCTTTATAGTCGCATACAAAATCGAGTTTCAAATTATAATAATGAGTAAAAAATATCAATGGCATATCAAATAAAATGTCAATAAAAATTGGGGGAGCGGGGTTTGGTTGTAGCAGGGGTGTATATTGTAGCGTCCAGGAAGAGTTAGTGCTGCAAGGGGTTCTGGGTATTTCTTCTGTTGAGTTTATGTTGTGCTACGGTGCGGATGTTTTCCCGAAATGTGTTAGTCATTCTTGTTTAGTGTGGCTTCACAGTGTGGTGCATATTTGTAAAAGTGTTAAAGTTGTTTATACGGCCACCTTCAGTGTGACCCTTATGGCTGTTGATCAAGTATGCCTTGCATTCACTTGTGTGTGTTAAAGCAGCATATATTATGTGACTGGACCGGCACGTTGTTTGTATGGTGGAAAAGCGGACGTGACGACAGGCTGTAGAGGACGCTAAAGGCAGTGCCTTCAAGGCACGCCCCCAATATTGTTGCCCGGGTGTAAATCGGGAGAAATTCGGAAGAATGGTTGCCCCGGGAGATTTTCGGGAGGGGCACTGAACTTTGGGAGTCTCCCAGGAAAATCGTGAGGGTTGGCAAGTACGAGTATCAGCGGTGAATGAAGTGTTACAGAGGCATCGCCGCTGTATAATACCGGTGGGCCAGCTCTAATCTTAATTTGATATTACCTCAAGGGCCAAATGAAATTACACATTTGGCCCGCGGGCCAGAGTTTGACACCCATGCTCTATTTGGTCATTTTAGTTATAGTTCACATACCGAGTAAGTAAGTTACTGGATCCAGGAAGGCCTTGAGCGCAAAACCCAAATGATTTAAATTGGATTCAATAGTGTAGTTTTTTCCCCCACAATTGTGCATTTGTCACCTAATTTTGTTAAAAATATGGTTTGTTGTACAGTATTTGATACAAACAATATAATACATCATTTGATTTAAAGTTAAAGTACCAATGATTGTCACACACACACTAAGTGTGGTGAAATACAACAATACTAGTAGATGCTACATTCATTTAGATAAGCTTGGTAAAAATGTGTTATTGTGTTTACTTTAGTTATTTGCTATAAAATATTTTCACTTATGTAAATTTTGGTCAAAGTATGTAGCCGGGACTTAAAAATCTGATCAGATAAAAGGCCCATAAAATGGGATTGGGATCAAAGGCCAAAAATACTTTTGAAAAAGGTTTAATAAATGCACCAGGGGGGCCCTTCGATGAGGTGGCGACTTGTCCAGGGTGCACCCCGCCTTCCGCCCGAGTGCAGCTGAGATAGGCGCCAGCACCCACCGCCAACCGAAAAAGGGCAAGCAGTAGAAAATGGATGGATGAATACGCACCAGGGACCTCATGTAACTAGATTTGCTTGCAACACAAAACTGGACGTACGATCAAACTCAGAAAAGAGCCATTTAAGACCCATGTCATAAAGCAAAGAAGACAATATGAGACCCTATCAATCTCTTGAATGACTGCCGACAGTCATCCAGATATTAAGTATTAGGGCGTGCTATGAAGCCATTGGCTTTGTCCCCTACTACAACATATACGATCTGCTTGTCAGTCCAGCATCATGTTGTGTGTGGCTTCCGCAGCAACACGCACACGACTGCAAGGCATACTGGGTGACACAGAGTACACTAATGGTTGTGATAAAAACAATTTTAACACTCTTAGTAATATGCGCCACGCTGTGAAGCCACACCAATAAGAACGACAAACACATTTCGGGAGAACATCCGCACAGTAACACAACATAAACGCAACACAACAAATACCCAGAATCCTTTGTATTCATGACACTCCCTGACTATTTTATACACCCCGCTAGCAGCAACCCCTCCCCGTGCGTCGGTAAGGTGGGCGGGGTTGGGGGCGCGGGGGTGTAAAATATATTCAGGAATTGTCACGGATACAAAGGATTCTGCGTATTTGTTGTGTAGCGTTTATGTTGTGTTCCTGTGAGGATGTTCTCTGTGGCTTCACAGCGTGGCGCATATTAGTAAGTGTTAAAGTTGTTTATATCACAACCATCAGTGTACTCTGTATCACCCAGTATGCCTTTCAATCTTGTATGTGTAATTGCGGAAGCTGAACACAGCATGTTACCGGACCAACATTTGGTTCGTACATGTTGTTGAAGGTGTCTAAATCAATGGCTTCACAGTACGCCCATATTCTTATCATCAGGATGAACGCTATTGGATAGTCGCGAGAACGTTAGCGTCTCCAATTTTCATCATTACTCTGTGAAACAGATTTAAATAGCTCTGTGAGTGGTAAAGGCGGCCGACCTCTGATGTATTTCGGCGGATGGTCGGCGGGCGGTTGGCGAGCGGGTACGGTCCCGATAAAATGTTGGGTCGGGTGGATGACGACTTTGGTGATGCGGATGCGGATGATATAATTGCCTATTCGCGCATCTCTAGTTCGCAATTAAGACACATAGCTGATCGCCCCCATCCTAGTCATCCTTACGTCTTGGTAGATTCCACAATATTTTTTTAATGTACCTATAGTCTACAGTGGCCTCTCCCAGGTGTGTTTTGATTGTTACTTTGAGGGTTATGTTGAGAACAAAAACCAAAACAGTTCCTGACTACATCAATGACTTATGGTCATCTTTGGCATCACGATGAGCAATCACCTGGCGGTGTCGACATTAGGCTGTCAGAAAATCAATACTTTACACACCACTATGAAAAGCAATCCATACGCGCTTCTGCAAGGATTACATCACCGTTGAACTTTTGCCGTCTTACCACTGATTGGCAGACATACGATACTCCAATATGTGTATATGAAGAGTTCAGTCCAAATAGAAGCATTCCTTGTGGCACTGTACTTTTTTTTCTAAGGCTGTCTAAAATGATACGGGGTTTAGAATGTACGTTTAACAATGTATTCTACTAAAAGGAGTAAGTACAATCAATAGCAATACCAGAGCTGTGAGAGAGAGCCGAGCTATATCGAGGTCTTAGAAATCTCTAGAATGTTCGCCCGTGTCTCATTCTTTTGTCTATTTAGGCCCGACCTGGGCAAATTAAGGCCCGGGGGCCACATGCGGCCCGTTAGGCTTTTCAATCTGGCCCGCCGGATATTCCCAAATATTTTTTGTAGATCTTTAAGATGGAAACTGTAGCTGCCATTATGATGTGCAGTCATGTTTTCTAATGACCGTAAGTCTTGAACTATTCAAAGTATTTCAATGGTTGGAATCTGTGGTTATTGATGATATACCAGTTACTGTGGTAATCTAATTAGTTAATATGGTAATCTAATTAGTTACTAGGGGTGTAGGAAAAAATCATTTCGAATACGAATCAAATCGTTTATGTTGTGCGATACAGAATCGATTCTAATTTTAAAAAAAACAATTTTTTTAATGATTTTTTTTTTTTTTTTTTTTTTTAACCAATCCAACAAACCACTACACAGCAATACCATAACAATGCAATCCAATTCCAAAACCAAACCTGACCCAGCAACACTCAGAACTGCAATAAACAGAGCAATTGAGAGGAGACACAAACACGACACAGAACAAACCAAAAGTATTGAAACAAAAATTAATATCACCAACAACAGTATCAATATTAGTTATAATTTCAGCACAGCAGTGATTAAAAATCCCTCATTGACTTTATCATTAGACATTTACAAAACTAAAAAAAAAGTGTCACAGAGGCTTACGCTTGCATCGCATTTCATAAGCTTGACAACACACCGTGTCCAATGTTTTCACAAAGATAAAATAAGTCATATTGTTGGTTCGTTTAATAGTTAAAACAAATTTACATTATTGCAATCAGTTGATAAAACATTGTCCTTTACAATTATAAAAGCTTCTTTTTTTAAAAATCTACTACTCTGCTAGCATGTCAGCAGACTGGGGTAGATCCTGCTGAAATCCTATGTATTGAATGAATACAGAATCCTTTTAAATCGGGAAAAAATTCATTTTTGAATCGAGAATCGAATCGAATAAAAAAAATCAATTTATTATCGATTCGTGACCCCAAGAATCGATATTGAATCGAATCGTGGGACACCCAAAGATTCACAGCCCTACTAGTTACTATGGTAATCTACATCACAGCAACTCAGATGAGGCACCAAGCAGTGTGGGTGGGGAGCGTTTCCACAGACGCGGAAGGAGATTTTCACAATAAAGTTCTAAAGTTTAGTGATGTATCAGATAAATCAGACTGTAGGTGGGGTTTATTTTGTACCCTTCATGTTCATATTTCACTGTTTGTTGCATTTTTATTGATTGTAAAATATTTCGATCGAAAGGGGGTGTGACATTCATATTTTGTCAATATTCAATTTTTTATCGTTCACAGAAACATGTAAAATTCCATTACGTTTTTTAAGGCGGTCTCTCATAACGTTTTTAGCATTCAGTCAGACATTATTGTGAGGTTTTGTATTAGTCTCCCTAAAAATAGACATGCCGGCCCCCAGATACATTTTTTTTCTCTAAATGTGGCCCCCAAGTCAAAATAATTGCCCATGCCTGATTTAGGCTGCTGCACCTTGGTAGGAACTGAAACTGAGCTGGGCTGAGTGCACACACATACTACTCCACTCTCCCTACAGGCTGGTACTTCATGACACCACTAAACTAGAGCAGTGTTTACCAAACCTTTTTCACCAAGTACCACCTCGGAAAATACTCTGCTCTCCAAGTACCACTAAAATGGCCAATATTAAAAATACATTAGCTTAAACGGCCTAAACATTAATTAAAAACAAGACAGCGGTTTTATTTAACACGTATATTTGAAAGCTTTTGGCCACTGTAACATTACACACAGTTTGAACTGTAACGATGTGTCACTTCATTTCTGTTAGTTTTTTGTGTTTTTGTATTTACTTCCGGTTCAGTGCTCTTATTTTGTTGTATTTCCTGTTTTTATTCACGGAGCACTATTTTTCTCTTTTCGTTGATTGGCAGCGGTTCACACCTGCTGTCAATCACACTAGTGTCTATTTATGTTTCACTCGAGCACTCCTCAGTGCTCGATGATAATATTATGTTGAGAACGTTTATCTGCACGACTGCTTTATGTTTGCTTTTGTTATTTTCTTTTGTGTATTAAATTCATCTTACCTCCACGCAACTCTCCTGGATTCTTGCATACTCGGGGACACACAACTGCAGCCATGCGACATCCCAACAGTATCATCGAGCCAGAAGAAAGTGTCCTCGCGAGAATCCCTGTCGGCAATCCTCAGCCGACGTTCTGGACCGCACAATTCCTGGAGGACTTGAAGGCCAGGTTTGTGCGGTCCCAGCCAACAGATGCGGACCCTCTCCCCGCGGCAACGCCACCGGCTTCGGCTCTCCGACCGGCGCGTCCCCCGCCGCCATCTTTCCTCTCGGCTCAACGACTGGCTACGGCTCTCCGACCAGCACGTCCGCCACTTCCTGCATGCCTCGCGGCTCCCGCGGCAACGCTACCGGCTACGGCTCTCCGACCGGCGCGTCCTCCGCCGCCATCCTTCCTCTCGGCAACGCTGCCGGCTACGGCTCACCGACCAGCGCGCCCGCCTCCTCCTTCACGTCTCGCGGCTCCTGCGGCTCCGTCGCCGACTGCGGCTCTCCGACCGGCACGTCCGCCGCCGCCATCCTTCCCGTCGTCTGCTGAGCTGCTTCTCCCTGCTCCTACGCAGCTTCCAGCGGCTGCTCCCCGGCTGCTCTTTTTGCCAGCTCCCGCTCTCTTTTCTGGTCCGCCGAGAGCTCCAGTGGAGCCCACAGTGAGGTCGCTTTTGTCCTCCTGCTGGGACTTGGCACGGGACGTGTCTTCGTCCCTCCTCCTGGTCCCCTCCCGCCCGTCCCTGGTTTTCGCACCGGGGGACTCCGACGAGCAGGCACGTTTTCCCGCATGTGTGAACGGTGTCTGGCAGCCACCTAGTGGAGGGGGGCCCACTATACACTGCGGTGCAGCCAGGCACACAACGCCGGCTCCACGCCTAGCCCCAACGCCGGCTCCACGCCGAGCCCCAACGCCGGCTCCACGCCGAGCCCCAACGCCGGCTCCACGCCGAGCCCCAACGCCGGCTCCACGCCGAGCCCCAACGCCGGCTCCACGCCGAGCCCCAACGCCGGCTCCACGCCGAGCCCCAACGCCGGCTCCACGCCGAGCCCCAACGCCGGCTCCACGCCGAGCCCCAACGCCGGCTCCACGCCGAGCCCCAACGCCGGCTCCACGCCGAGCCCCAACGCCGGCTCCACGCCGAGCCCCAACGCCGCCAAGAGCAGCACCACGCCGGGCTTCGTCACCGCCGGCATCCGCTATTCCTCGGCCAGCATTTGCTGCTCCTCGCCCGGCGTCATCTGCCGCTTTCACGCCGCCGATGACATCTGCAACAATCACGCCGCCGATGACATCTGCAACAATCACGCCGCCGATGACGCCTGCCGCTTCAACGCCGCCGATGACGTCTGTTGCTTCCACGCCGTTGATGACGTCTGCCGCTTTCACGCCGCCGATGACGTCTGCCGTTTTCACGCCGCCGATGACGTCTGCCGCTTTCACGCCGCCGATGACGTCTGCCGCTTTCACGCCGCCGATGACGTCTGCCGCTTTCACGCCGCCGATGACGTCTGCCGCTTTCACGCCGCCGATGACGTCTGCCGCTTTCACGCCGCCGATGACGCCTGCCGCTTTCACGCCGCCGATGACGTCTGCCGCTTTCACGCCGCCGATGACGTCTGCCGCTTTCACGCCGCCGATGACGTCTGCCGCTTTCACGCCGCCGATGACGTCTGCCGCTTTCACGCCGCCGATGACGTCTGCCGCTTTCACGCCGCCGATGACATCTGCCACTTCCACGCCGTTGATGACGCCTGCGGTTTCCACGCCGCCGGTTACGTCTTCTGCTTCCCGGCCTGCTTCAGCGCGCCCGCTTCTACGTCGGCCGTGGATGTGGCCGTGCCCTGCGCACTCTCCTCTTTTTCGGCCAGTGATTTGGCCGTTCCCTGGCCGCCCGCCTCGCCAGTTCCAGCGGCGCTCTACGCGGCGCCGCCACCTGACTTTCCCTCGCTGGCTGCGGGGACACGAGGTTTGGCAACCCTCCACCAAATCCTCCCTCCACCCTCCCTTACATTTTGGACTTTTTTCCATTTTTTTTTCTTTCCCAGGGAACATCTGGTATCTGTTCCTTGAGGGGGAGGTCCTGTAACGATGTGTCACTTCATTTCTGTTAGTTTTTTGTGTTTTTGTATTTACTTCCGGTTCAGTGCTCTTATTTTGTTGTATTTCCTGTTTTTATTCACGGAGCACTATTTTTCTCTTTTCGTTGATTGGCAGCGGTTCACACCTGCTGTCAATCACACTAGTGTCTATTTATGTTTCACTCGAGCACTCCTCAGTGCTCGATGATAATATTATGTTGAGAACGTTTATCTGCACGACTGCTTTATGTTTGCTTTTGTTATTTTCTTTTGTGTATTAAATTCATCTTACCTCCACGCAACTCTCCTGGATTCTTGCATACTCGGGGACACACAACTGCAGCCATGCGACATCCCAACATGAACAGTAACACTGTGTTTGAATTTTTGGCGTACCACTAAATGTTGGCCATGTACCACTAGTGGTTCACGTACCACAGTTTGAGAGAATACCCAGTAGTATATGTGTGTGAGTGTGCATAGATAATGAAACCGGGTGAGCTCGTCAAGTGTGTATCTCTTCTAGCAGAACGAAGGCCAATTCTAAGGTGTTCTACTCTGCTTTAAGCGATGTAAAATATTCCTCTTACAGTCACCACTAACTATGATGATTTAATTAAACAGTTAGCAGGATCACATAAAAATAATTGGAACTGTTTTTTTTTTATTGCACTTCAGAGATAGTACAAAACCCAAAACCAGTGAAGTTGGCATGTTGTGTAATTTGCAAATAAAAAAAATTAAATTGAATATGCTGTAAAGACAAGATATTTAATGTTCGAACTGAGAAACTTAATTTTGTTTTGCAAATAATCATTAACTTAGAGTTTAATGGCAGCAACACATAGCAAAAAAGTTGGCACAAAAGCATTCTTACCACTGTGTTACATAGCCTTTCCTTTTAACAACACTCAGTAAACGTTTGGGAATTGAGGAGACCAATTTTTTAAGCTAATCAGGTGGAATTGTTTCCCATTCTTGCTTGATGTACAGCTTTAGTTGTTCAAGAGTCCAGGGTCTTTGTTGTGGTATTTTATGCTTCATATTGCGCCACACATTTTCAAATAGAGACAGGTCTGGACCACAGGCAGCCAGTCTAATACCCACACTCTTTTACTATAAAGCCACGCTGTTGTAACACGTGGTTTGGCATTGTCTTGCTGAAATAAGCAGGATCGTCAAGGATAACGTTGCTTTGATGGCAACATATGTTGCTCCAAAACCTGTATGTACATTTCAGCATTAATGGTGCCTTCACAGATGTGTAAGTTACCTATGCCTTGGGCACTAATACACCCCCAAACCATCACAGATGCTGGCGTTTGATCTTTGTGACTATAACAATTCGGATGGTTCTTTTTCTCTTTGTTCCAGAGGACACAACGTCCACAGTTTCCAAAATTTTTTTTAAATTTGGACTCGTCAGACCACAGAACACTTTTCCACTTTGCATCAGTTCATCTTAAATGAGCTCGGGCCCAGCACAGCCGGCGGCTTTTCTGGGTGTTGTTGATAAATGGCTTTCGCTTTGTACAGTACAGTTTTAAATTGCACTTACAGATGTAGCGACAGACTGTAGTTACTGACAGTGGTCTTCTGAAATGTTCCTGAGCCCATGTGGGTGATATCCTTTACACACTGATGTCGGTTTTTGATCCAGTACCGCCTGAGGGATCGACGGTCACGGGCAATCAATGTTGGTTTTCGCTTACATGCAGTGGTTTCTCCAGATTCTCTGACCCTTTTGATGATATTACGGACCATAGATGGTGAAATCCCTAAATTCCTTGCAATAGCTGGTTGAGAAATGTTGTTCTTAAACTGTTCAACAATTTGCTCATGCATTTGTTCACAACGTGGTGACCCTCGCCCCATCCTTGTTTGCGAATGACTGAACATTTCATGGAAGCTGCTTTTTTACCCAATCATGGCACCTGCCGTTCCCAAATACCCTGTTCACCTGGGGAATTTTCCAAATAAGTGTTTGATGAGCATTCCTCAACTTTCTCAGTTTTTTTTTGCCATTTTTGCCAATTTTATTGAAACATTCTGCAGGCATCAAATTCCAGATGAGCTAATATTTGCCAAAAATAACAATGTTTTTCAGTAGAAACTTTTTTGCAGTTTATTCAATTGAATATAGGTTGAAAAGGATTAGCAAATCATTGTATTCTGTTTTTATTTACTATTTACACAACGTGCCAACTTCACTGGTTTTGGGGGTTTTAGAATTTTGGTGAGGGTGTGAATAAATGCTCTGATTAAGGGGATCAGCGGAATCTTCCATTCTGTAGAATTTGTTGACTATCCTTAACCAGAAAGTGTCAAATAATGAACTCCATGGATTTTTTCATCAATATTGCAAAATAATCGAATATTTTATTCACAGGTATACAGTTTTCCTGTGCCTTCTTCCAACTTTAAAAAAGATTCATAACTGACAATTCCAATTATAATTATAAGTGTTGGCCAACTAAAGCAAAGCTCCAAAAATGGTACAATGCTACAAAATGCTAAAAGCCTGAATCCCTGTTTGAAAAGCTGCAGGCCCTAAAGCTGAGATAACCTTGATAAATGTGCCAGTTTATTTTGCCAGAGTGTAAACGCTTGTTCCAGAGCCACACCAGTGATTATACAGCCGCTGCAAACAGGCCTACCGTGCACAAGGAATAAACAATACTTGTGTTTAACAACTGTGCCCCTGTGCATGAATGATAGTAACCAGAAATACGACGTGTAATACAACCAGGGTCACACAAGTGACGGTTAAGTACATTTTTTCCCCCAGAATTACAGGAGCGCTGTGCTGTTTTTTTAAAGACCTACTTCAACAAGGATCATCTCCGTGACAGCACTCTGGTATATTTAGAAATCTGCTGCCAAAATGTGAGTCTTTCACAAGTTTTTGGAACAGAAGTCAAGGGCCAGCAGTTGAATAGCACAAATAATTGTGATCAACACATAGTTTCATATAATTTAACAAAGGTTGTAAGATTTAAGTAGGTAATATATAATTATTAAATACCATTAAAATCAAGACATCCATCCATCCATCCATCCACCCATCCATTTTCTAGCGCTTGTCCCTTTCGGGGTCCCGGGGGGTCGCTGGTGCCTATCTCAGCTGAATTCGGGCAGAAGGCAGTGTACACCCTGGACAAGTCACCACCTCATCGCAGGATTACTTTGATTGATACTGTAACCACAATTACAAGATTATGCATTCATTTGAAAACATGTGAAGTAGGGCTGGGCGATATGGTCTTTTATTTACCAAAAGTGTATTTATTAAACAGTTATCAAGCAGTGGCACAAACATTCATGTTATTTCAAAAACAGAAAGTGAAAGATTGTCAGAAACATTTTTTAAAACAAGCTATTTGTCCAATTTTGTGCATGATGTCACTAAGATGACATATCAAAACAACACTAAATTAAAGTACACTTTTTGTACAGAACGCCACTACAATAGTTTAAAACAAATAAAGTGCACTTTTGTGCATGATGTCACAAAAGATATTTCAATAACTGTCAAATAAAAATGAGTTGCATAATAGGAAATCAAATAGTGTATGTCCTTCGCTATGTGGTAGGTTCCTGCGGACATGATCTCATTCTGTTGTTGACTAATTTTTTCATATGGCGTTGATCTGGAAATGGTTACTTTGGCATTTTGTGGTTATGGCACCGAGCGGAGAAGTTGACATGCGGAGTTTCAAGCACACTTCATTCTCTAGCAGGTGGGTTATCAAATGATGCTACAAATTAGCAGTAGGTGCTACTTTTTGTAACAACACTTTTGCCGCATACTTGACATATTACGGTTGTCTGTTCAACATCTTACCGCTTCAAGCCAAACCACCGCCAGACCATGGACCCCGTGCTGTTTTTTTTGGGAATTAATTCTTCCCTCATTTGTTTCCAGATTAGAAAATCAAGACAAAAAAATACTAACACATTGTTAATATTTTTTTATGCAAATATGTTTTATTGAATTTTACAGTTAAAATCACACTTGACATTCATACTTTGCTCATGCAGACCCCTCATACGTGCGCAAATCCACTCATACACATATGCACGCTTGAGGAGAGAAGTGCATTTGGTCTTTAACAACTCAAGGTTTACAATATAGACATTAAAAAGCAAGAAAAAGATGTATCGTATACATCCATCCATCCTGCACTGGCTCAGGATCAGCAGACAATCCAGACCGTAGCAAGACGGATGAATATTCCTCGGCATCAGGGATCCTCAGGAAGTGATCACTAGATCACCTCCCGGGGATCTGTCCAGCGTTCACACTTAAAAAAAAGAAGAGGAAAGTCAAATTTTCATGGCTTGATCAGATGCAAAACAAAATAAAGATAAAAATAACTAAAAAAGGTCACAAAAAAAAGCAAGTCAACCGTGACAAAACCACATCAAAAATGACACAAAAAAGCAATAGTAGTGTGGGATTAATACAAAAAATATAAAAATAAACATTGCTGATATTTAAGTGGGCCCCGTGCACCTCTGAGATGGAAAAGTTGGGCCTCGAGGTCAAAAAAGTTGAAGATAAAAGGAAGCCACATATCGAGTCTGTCCATGGAAAGGGAGTTTTCCAAGTACAGTTAGTTCTCTACCCGTTACTCAAAAAGTACTTTTTATTGTAGGAAATGACTGTCAAATTAATTTCCAGGAGCAAATAATACCTAACGAGAACTTGTGAGTGAAATTTCAGTCACTAGGACGATATGAGGACAAAAAGCTACTTATGTGGACAAGACTTACATTACAACTCAGAAAATGTGCGTTTTTCAAGTATCTATTCTTTTGTAATACACACCTTTCCATACATATAATTATATTCATTTGATTCATTGTTGTGCTTGTATGGCAATCCTCAGACACGTCAGTTCATCAATCTTTTGTTCACATTCACTAGCCTGCGCCGCTACAACAGCACGCCACCTCGCTCATGACGATGAAGAGGATGCAAAATCATGTCTTGATTTATTTTCCTTAACCTCGTTTCGCTCAGCTCCCACCAGCTGCATTTTGACACACAGTGGGCTGGAATAACCTCTGGTTTATTTAGGCTATCAGAGCACCAAGCACATTGAACTGTGTGTGTAAGTGTGTGTGTGTAAGTGTGTGTGTGTGTGTGTGTGTGTTCTTGTATTGGTGCCCTTCTTGAGACATCAAGGAAAATTACCTTCCAAATGAGGACCAGAGAACAACTTTGGACCGAAATCATGGTCCCAATACGGAAAACCATTGCATCTAATATAGACTTATTTCCCCCCCCCCAGTGGTGAAATATATCAAAATTAGGATGGACCTAAAAAGGAGGATTTTTTTCAAATTGACTGTGTCCGTTTTAAAAGTGCTCCACCTCTGGTCAACATATGAAATAACAAGTGAGTGTAAAAATTTGAAGTGCTCCCCCTCTGGCCAAAATATGTCATAACAAGTGTGTGTAAGAAAATTAAATGCACCCCCTTTGACCAAAATTAATACAACAAAATACAAATAAAATGTATTTAGAGACTGTCATGACTTGGACTATGGTGTGGTTTGTTTTCCCGTGGTGCAAATCGACTGGACCGGACATGACGTGAAGGTACCGACATCTTTTATTATTAACTCGAAAATATTACAAAAACACGAAGGGTATAAACAAAAGGCGCTCTTAGCGGAGGTACGAAACTTGGCTATGAAAACAAAAACTCTTACTATAACGTAAACTATGGACATAAAACAAAACTTGCAAACTATGGCATGACGAACGAAAACTTACTTGCAACGACCAAAGAGCATGGATCATCAGCGTGGATAACAAGGGTGTGTAGAAGGTGATGTCGCCAGGCTGACTGTCTGGCAAATGCAGGCTTAAATAGTGCTGTGGGGATTAACAGGTGCATGAGTCCAAGTGAAATAGGTGCGTGACATGACAGGTCAAAACTAATGAGTTGTCATGGCTACAAAAACACACACATGAGTGCACAATGAGTCCAAAACCAAACAGAACGTGACCACAAAACATGTAAGAGACATACTCTCCTGAAGGAATCAATAAAGTACTATCTATCTATCTATCTATCTATCTATCTATCTATCTATCTATCTATCTATCTATCTATCTATCTATCCATCCATCCATCCATCCATCCATCCATCCATCCATCCATCCATCCATCCATCCATCCATCCATCCATCCATCCATCCATCCATCTATCTATCTATCTATCTATCTATCTATCTATCTATCTATCTATCTATCTATCTATCTATCTATCTATCTATCTATCTATCTATCTATCTATCTATTTATCTATCTATCTATCTGTCTATGCGTCCGTCCGTCCATCCGTCAATCCATCCATCCATCCATCCATCCATCCATCTATCTATCTATCTATCTATCTATCCATCTATCTATCTATCTATCCATCTATCTATCTATCTATCTATCTATCTATCTATCTATCTATCTATCTATCTATCTATCTATCTATCTATCTATCTACTGTAAAAACTTGAAGTAAATAATAAAGCTTAAAAACCAATTACAAAAAATATATTATTAATGTTGTAGATAAAAATCTTTACATATCTAGAAAGGGTGGCCGTAAAGAGGTAGGCATTTTTTGGAGGTCTCAAGAAGGTAACAAACACAAGAATCTGTGTGAGTGTGTGTGTGTGTGTGTGTGTGTTTGTGTATTCTTGTATTGCTACCCTTTTTGAGACATCAATAAGGAAAAGTACCTTCCATATGAAAACCGGTGAACAAGTAAGGACCGAAATCATGGTCCCAATACGGAAAACCATTACATCTAATAAAGAATGTCTCATTTGCACCCCTGGTGGTGAAATCTATCAAAATTAGGACGGACCCAAAATGGAGGATTTTTTTCAAATTGACTGTGTGTCGGTTTTAAAAGTGCGTTACCGCTGGTCAACATATGAAATAACAAGTGTGTGTAAAAATTTGACATCCTCCCCCTCTAGCCAAAATATGTCACAACAAGTGTGTGTAAGAAATTTAAATGCACCCCCTTTGGCCAAAATTAATAAAAAATATACAAATAAAATGTATATAGAGACATACTGTAAAACTTTAAGAAAATAATGAAGATTAAAAACCAATTAAAGAAAAATAAATACAAATAAATAACTAAAAGCTTACCTTTTCTATATCTGCATAGTATTTATATATCATTAATGTTGTAAACAAAAATCTTTACATATATTGAAAGGGTGGTCTTATGTAGGCATTTTTTGGGGGTCTCAAGAAGGTAACAAAGACAAGAACGTGTGTGTGTGTGTGGTAACAACTTGTCCTCGGAGGCAGTATCATCTTCGTTGATTGACTCAACATGAATAAAAAATGTTGAGTGCGCCCTGCAAACACCTTACACCCTGCTAAAACACACACCATCTCTGCCAGGACCAACATACTGAAAGGAGACATCTGAATCACTCAGCTTTCTGCCCTCCCCACCCTTACCACACACACACACACAATCACACAAACACACACACACACGCACACAACCAGATGGCTAATCACAAAAAACTAAGAAAAAAAACAAATGTACACGTAAGCAAACATACTATATTTACTCATTACTCAGGGCAAAAACAGACACATAGACATGCTCTCTCTCTCTTACACACACACACCCACTCACACACACACGCGCACACACACACACTAAAATAGTACTGTACACACATATTTCCCAAACTGTCACAGCCCACGTCACAAGTGTGTGTAGACAGAGTGCTTTCACACTGAGACTCACACTCTCTTACGCACACACAAACACACACCTTCACACACACACACACACACACACACACACACACACACACACACACACACACACACTTGTGTGCGCAGGTGTGTGTTTGACACAGGGAATTATGTTACATTCATTTTCAATTTTTCACACGAATGTTTATGTTAAATGTACTCATTTTCTGCATCATACGGAAATGGCGTTTCTTGTTAAATTGTTCACAGTAGAGTTGGGACATAAATCGGCAAACTATCGCTATATTTAAAGTAGAACTCCACTTTAAAAAAAAAAATTGTGCCTGTCCTTTACAATCTTTATGTAAAACAAGAACACATAAGTAGTTATTTTTTATGCATTCTAACTCGTATGAAAAGGTTAGCAAAAGTCAGCTAACAATGTAGCCATTGGGAGTCGTTCTATTCCGCCTATAAAGACCTCTGAAAACATCTAAAAGCCTCCATCAACATTTTATATAGACGCTGTAAGTATATATGCAATGTAGTAACAGGCACATTCATAATAACATGTAATATTTTTACTCATTTTAGGCATACAGCGGCGTATACATTTTACAGATGCATCACAACGTTCGTTTTTCCCTACCAACTACCAACTACCACTAATTACGGCAGACTACATGAGAGCCATCAAAGACTACTTTGGGGCAAATGTTGATCCATAACCTTATATTTTTGAGCCTGAATATAAGGAGGATGATCAAAATGTTTTGAGAAGCTGAGTGATAAGATATTCAGCTTCAGTGAAACACTAAGCATCATGTAGTAGTAATGCTAACAATATAGACATTATCACCTATTCCTACTAGATAACAAATATTGAATAAAGAACAATAAAAAAAATAAAGATACATTTTTAGAAGCTGAGTGATAAGCAGATTCAGCTTTAGTGAAACACTAAGCATCATGCAGTAGTAATGCTAAGTGGTAAACATGATGTAGTGTACACACATTGTAAATCAGGGATTCACGGTGGGAGAGGGGTTAATGCGTCTGCCTCACAATACGAAGTTCCTGCAGTCCTCGGGATCTTTCATGTTCTTGCGTGGGTTCCCTCCGGGTACTCCGGCTTCCTCCCACTTCCAAAGACATGCACCTGGGGATAGGTTGATTGGCAACACAAAAATTGGCCCTAGTGTGGGAATGTGAGCGTGAATGTTGTCTGTCTATCTGTGTTGGCCCTGCGATAAGTTGGCGACTTGTCCAGGGTGTACCCCGCCTTAAGCCCGATTGTAGCTGAGATAGGCGCCAGCGACCCCAAAAGGGAATAAGTGGTAGAAAATGGGATGGGACATAGTAAATCAATCACTTACTGTACAATGTCTGCCGTCATTAGGATGCCCACTTATAGGATGTTTATATCTCCCCTCTAGATGAAGAGCCATAATCCAACCACAAGTAAAAAAAAAAAAAATTGCGAGAGGCATGTTTTTTTATAATTTAGAATTAACTTTCACCGACTCAGGGGCGATGCAGCTGCTCACCAGCTCAGTATGTCAATAGCTGCATAAGTTAGTTAGCTCTCTGTGATCACGGCACTGCCAAAAGTAGTTCCTCTGTGTTAGTAAATATGTAAATGGCGTATCGTTTGCATTTTTTTGTGATTTTGAATGATAAACACAATTACAAAAAAAGTGCAGTTCCCCTTTAACCTTACGATGGATTATTAAAAATACATTCTCGCTGAATTTTTTGGTCGGTTACATGTTCAAAGGGCGCTGAAAAGACAAACGTTGGCACTAAAATTAGTTCAATTATTTAATTATATGCAACAGATTTTTGGACTCAACCTTGCTTTTATAGTAAGCTTTGGATTCATATAACTTGCTGCATGACGCATTCAACTGTTGGCATGCTAACGTTAGCATTTCAGTTCGTCTTGCGCATTTCAGCATTCAGCATTCACACGTAATTTCTGTCAGAATTCTAGCTATACACACGTTTACATACACCCACAAAAAAAAAGTAGATTTTACGGTATAAACATGGCAGCCGGTATTTGTTTTGTGAAAAAAATTTTTCTATGGTGTATGTAAAAAAAAAAAAAAAAAAAAAAAATATATATATATATATATATATATATATGTATATATATATGTACATATATATATATATATATATATATGATAAGCGAATGCAAGGGTAATCGTGCAAAAACGCCACTAAACATTTTTACTTTTAAAATTCTGCCATTTAAGCTCCCTGTTTTTTTTACCATAAAATCCGTTCTTTACAGTGTACAACTTGATGGATAACTTGCTTTGAAATCATAAGTCAAGCAGATATTTAAGTTTTTTTTTTATTGTAACAAAACAATAAAAACACTGGAATGTATGATAATATAATAAGGATGTTCCTATCAGGGTTTTATGCTGCCGATTCCGAAAGCAATCATCCATGAGTAAGATCGGCCGATATAGTGATACCAATCATATGTATTAACTGTACATTTTTCAATGTATTTATGGTGTGTGCTATCAAAAGTTTAACAATAACAACACAATATATACACTATTTTTTTTTAATTCTCTTTCTCGGTGTGTAACATGTTCAGCCACGTCCTCCAGTGATCACGGTAATGATGCAGTTTATTTGCCGTAATGGAGGTGATTATTATTAGCTTAGAAGATCGGCTCCACACTGTGGACCGATATACATCATTAGCTGTACTTGCTGCCTATTGGGAGGGGACTAAAAATAAACAGCGTCAGCCACAGATGTTTGCCGTTTGTGATCGGCAATAAAATGCATTTTTGGCAATGACAATCAGATACTTTTTCACAAAAATCCTCCAATACTGATCGGTGGCTGATCAATCGGCATATCCCTATATCATAATTGTCAAGACTGGGACTATGGTGTGGTTTGTTTTCCCGTGGTGCATAGCGACTAGACCGAACATGGCGTGAAGGTAATGACATCTTTTATTATTAACTCGAAATTAGTACAAAAAACAAAGGGTATAAACAAAAGGCGCTCTCAGCGGAGGTACAAAACTTGTTTATGAGAACAAAACTTTTACTACTGTCATGATCTGCTACTTTGGATCATGTCATATTCTGTTTTTGTTCTGTTTTGTATCACATCTGTTTAATATTCAACTTCCTTAGTTCCTGGTGGCACTTCCTGTTTTGTTTCCGTTGCCATAGTTACGTATTTGTGTCACCTCCCGTTTGTTTTTCTCACGCACCTGTTCTGTGATAATCTCCTTATTTAAGTCTGCCTTTGTTTGCCATTCGGTCTCGGATTCTCATTTGCTTTCATGCAACAGGTGACATCGCTCTTCCCGCATTGTGGTAAAGACTTTTGATACTTGTTAGCTTCCACGTTATTCCTTCCTTTGTTTATGTCCCTAGCTTACATGCTATCGCTTTCTGTTCGTTTTGTCTTTAGTGCGTTTGTGCAAGTGTTTTTGTTCTTAGTCTATTTTTATCGTTAAATAAATCATGATTCTTACCTTCACGCTGTGTCCTACTCAAATTGCATCCATAAGAGAGCCCAACCACACCACGATGCCAGCTAAGCGTCACAACTACAACGTAAACTATGGACATAAAACAAAACTTGCAAACTACGGCCATGAATAACGAAAACTTACGTGGAACGAGAAAGGAGCATGGATCATCGGTGTGGATAACAAGGGGGAGTAGAGGGTGATGCCGCCAGGCTGACTGCCTGGCAACTACAGGCTTAAATAGTGGTGCAGTGATTGACAGGTGCGTGAGTCCAAACAAATCAGGTGCGTGAGTTGTGAACACATAGCAGGTGGAATTAATCAATTGTCATGTTGACAAAACAAACAAGAGTGCACAATGAGTCCAACACCAAACAGAATGTGACCACAAAACATGACAATAATATGTGTTGCATCATGAGATAATATTATTTTTTTAAATGTATGCAATTGCATACAGTATCTGCACTGTATTTATAATGTGCATTTGTAATTTACATTACTTAAATAAAAAAAAATCATAAAATGGGGCATTAGGTTTACGCATTAAACCCACGCGACTCCCTTCACAACACATCCATGCAATGACTCCATTACTTTATCCCCCATTCTGTAATCATTTTGGGCCTTTCAGTGAATTCCGTGCACATGAAGATCTTCACTTGTGGGTGGAATGTGTGAGGGATGTTCCCTTTACGGTTGGTGCGCTAGGCTTGTGTGCCATGGAGGCTCCCTGCATGTGCCAGAGTGGCTGATTTGGGTTGGAGTTGGCACGAGAGAGCCACAGTGGGTGGGGAGTTGGCAAGAACGCAACACTCCTTACTCGGGATTGTCCAAAACCCACAGTTTTAATCTGGATTAGGCCCATCATTTCTCCCTCTCTATCTGTGTTTCCCCTCCATTGAACTCGCCTCCCTCCTCCATCACAGGTTTTTTGCTGCCTTGCTCTTTCTGCTGCTCTATCTACACGAACCCAAAGAAGCCAATTGCTGGACAGTTGCCATGGTGACAGGGCGGCTTCACTTCTTCTCACGTGCACCAATGATCTATTCTGAATGATCGCTCAAAGTAGATTCTTTTTTTAAAATTTTTTTTTAGCAGTCTATTCTTGGTTGCAAGTTTTCTATTTTTACTCCCCTTTGGTGGCCTAGTCGGTTGCCAAGGCAGCACAGAAACCCTTTTATACCGAGAAGAAAAGTCCCAATACAACGAGGATTATTTGTAATTTATTTTTAATAGCTAAAATAGTCCCCCTTTACATACAATCCTCACAAATATAATTACAATTGAAACTTTTTTGTGTTTTTAAATGCAAATGTATTAATATGGCGGTGGCTAATTTGGATGTTACTTGGGTTTAATACATTACTGCTCTGGCATGTCACTTAAAATAAAGTAGTGGGGCCACATAAACTATTATGGCGAGCCACTATTTATTTATTTTTGTCCTGTCCGGCTACACAGGCAAATCATATTGTTGATGTAGATCAGACCTGGGCAAATTAAAAACCGGGGGCCACACGTGGCCCGTTAAGCTTTTCAATCCGGCCTGTCGGACGTTCCCAAAAATTTGTTTTTAGATCTTTAAGATGGAAACTATAGCTGCCATTATGATGTGCAGTAATGTTTTCAAATGACCGTAAGTCTTGAACTACACATAGTATTTAAATGTTTGGAATCTGCACTTTTGCATGATGTACCAGTTACTATGGTGAGCTAATTAGTTACTATAGTAATCTAAGTCACAGAAGCTCAGACGAGGCACCAAGCAGTGTGGGTGGGCAGCCTTTCCACAGAGTTTTTCCAGAGTTGCCAGGGAGAGACACGGAAGGAGATTTTTACGACAAAGTTCTAAAGCTTAGTGATTTATAAGATATATCAAATTGTAGGTGATTTTTTTTTTTTTAACTGTTGCATTCATATTTCGCTGTGTTCAGTGCAAAGTTTGTTGCATTTCACTTGATTGTGAAATATGTTGATCAGGTGGTGGTGTAATATTGAGTGTCAATATTCAGTGTATATATATATATATATATATACACATATCAGGGCTGTGAATCTTTGGGTGTCCCACGATTCGATTCAATATCGATTCTGGGGGTCACGATTCGATAATATATCGATTTTTTCGATTCGATTCGATTCTCGATTCAAAAACGATATTTTTCCGATTCAAAACGATTCTATATTCATTCAATACATAGGATTTCAGCACGATCTACCCCAGTCTGCTGACATGCTAGCAGAGTAGTAGATTATTATTTTTTTACTTTTCTAATTGTAAAGGACAATGTTTTATCAACTGATTGCAATAATGTAAATTTGTTTTAACTATCGAACGAACCAAAAATATGACTTATTTTATCTTTTTGAAAATATTGGACACAATGTGTTGTCAAGTTTATGAGATGCGATGCAAGTGTAAGCCACTGTGACACTATTGTTCTTTTTTTTATTTTTATAAATGTCTAATGATAATGTCAATGAGGGATTTTTAATCACTGCTATGCTGAAATTATAACTAATATTGATACTGTTGTTGATAATATTCATTTTTGTTTCACTACTTTTGGTTTGTTCTGTGTCGTGTTTTTGTCTTTACTGCAGTGTTGCTGGGTCAGGTTTGGTTTTGGAATTGGATTGCATTGTTATTGTATTGCTGTGTATTGTTTTGTTGGATTGATTAATCGATTAAAAAAAAAAAGAGAATCGATTCTGAATCGCACAACGTATTCGATTCGAAACGTTTTTTTCCAACACCGCTAATATATATATATATATATATATATATATATATATGTATATATATATATATATATATATATATATATATATATATATATATATATATATATATATCTTTTTTTTTTTTTTTCCTCGCGCAGTAATTGACTGAAAGAGCACGCACTTGACTTGGCGTGATTGATTTTCCTAAGCGGCTAGTAGACCCCGAGAGTAACAAACGGTTGCCTTGTTGCCCTTCCATTAAGAACAATACACTAGTTTTTAGTATGAGTTTACTGGTTTCAAGAAATATAATGCCGAGTGCATATCATTATGTCAAGATAATGGCACGAGCATTTACTTAATTTAAGAATATTTTTCAACATACTGAGAAAAAAAGTCTCATATTTTTTTTTTCTATCGAGAAAAGTGCACTTGTTACTAGTAAGAATATACTTATTTTAAGGTTTTTTTTGGGTTCATTGAGGTCAGCTAATTTGACTTGTTTTGGAAAGCCTTGACAAGCCACATTTTCTTGTTTTATTGGCAGATAATTTTGCTTAGTTCGAGGCCACATTAATGATATGCCCGGCCCATATTTAATGATGTGGTGCACGGGTGTCAAACTCTGGTCCGCGGGCCAAATTTGGCCCGCGGACCAGAGTATAATTTCACTTGGCCCTTGAGGCAATATCAAATTAACATTAGAGCTGGCCCGCCGCTGTAACACCGCATTCACCGCTAACACTCTTACTTGCCAACCCTCTCGATTTTCCCGGGAGACTCCCGAAGTTCAGTGCCCCTCTCGAATTTCATCCCGGACAACAATATTTGGGGTGGGCTTTAAAGGCACTGCCTTTGGCGTTCTCTACAACCTGTCTCCACGTCCGCTTTTCCTCTATACAAACAGCGGGCCGGCCCAGTCACATATTACATGCGGCCTATACACACACACACACAAGTGAATGCAAAACATACTTGGTCAACAGCCATACAGGTCACACTGAGGGTGGCCGTATAAACAACTTTAACACTGTTACAAATATGCGCCACACTGTGAACCCACACCCAACAAGAATGACAAATTTCGGACGAACATCCGCACCGTAACACAACATAAACACAACAGAACAAATACCCAGAACGCCTTGCAGCACTAACTCTTCCGGGACGCCACAATATACTGCCCCCGCTATCACCAAACCCTGTCCACCTCAACCCCACCGCCGAAAAGAGGCATTACATTTTTATTTAAATTTTATTTGATATGCCATTGATATTTTTTAATTATTATTATTATTATTTGAAACTCGATTTTGCATGTCACTATAAAGTTATATAAGCCTTGCTTGTTCAATATTCAATGCAAAACTTGTTTGGGTCCCTATTAAAAGGTTAATTTGTTCAACCTCGGCCCGTGGCTTTGTTCGGTTTTAAATGTTGGCCCACTCTGTATTTGAGTTTGACACCCCTGATGTGGTGTCAGCTCTTACCTCCCGGGCCTCAAGTTTGACACCTGGCCTGTTTATCCTCCTGAGAACATGCATCCTCTGCAGTGGACATTTGTTGGTCTATTTCTTTTTGTCAGCGTTATGAACTTTGGGGGCAGGGGGAAGCCTTTTGATGAAAAACATGCAGAGGATGTTGATTCTCAGAAGGTTATAAAGAACATTTGGCATGCTGTGTTAGTTCCCTGAGGACTCTTTATTTTATTATCCGTAAGGCCAAACAGGACATAAAAGTCCTTATGTTTTTGAAGGGCGTAAAAACTTTTGTCAGCAAACTTCAGTCCTAAACTGAAATATCAAAAATGTAATGTTTTTTTATAAATAAAAAGTTGACTATTTTGAAAGCCTTTTAATCAGATACCGTCACAGTTTTATATGAGTAAAATAACTCTCGTTATGCTAATTTATAGCAATTAAAAAACAGGACATCGTTTGATCAAAAAGGCTTTAAAATGGTTAAAATTAAAACAAACAATACAATACATTTACAAAAAAAGTAAATGACAATCATTGGTACTTTAACTTTAGATACAAATATGAATTCAACATGTTTTTATGCCTTATGAAAAATAAAGGACTTTTTATGTGTTATGTGCCTGTATATCGCAAAGCTGTGGAAAAAAATACAACTATCCATCCATTTTCTACCACTTATTCCCTTTTGGGGTCGCAGGGGGAGCTGGTGTCTATCTCAGCTAGGCAGGGTACACCCTGGACAAGTCGCCACCTCATCGCAGGGCCAACACAGACAGACAACATTCACACTCACATTCACACACTAGGGCCAATTTAGTGTTGCTAACTAATCTTTTTTAATTTAACATGGAAAAACACTTTTAAGCAGTGCTTCTCAATTATTTCCTGTTACCCCCTTACACCAACCCCCACAGGAAGTAGAAAACATTTTGTGCCCACCCCCACTCTCTGCAGCTACTATAAATAGCATAATTTGTTTATAAAATTGTTGTATGTACACCTCTGCATAACGTTGTATCCTTAATAATGGTAAAAAGATAAATAAAAAGAAAAGAAAGTAATAGAGATCAATTTACACAAACACAGTTAGAATTTACAGAAATTTGTTGTGGTATTACACATCTATCCATCCATTTACTACCGCTTGTCCCGTTCAGGGTCGCGGGGGGTGCTGGAACCTATCTCAGCTGTATTTAACTAAGATTATAGTACTTTACTGTGAAAAATACTGTTAAATGTTGTGAAATCTTACAGCACTTGTATTACAATGAACAAGTATATAAACACAACACTTTTGTTTTTGCTCCTATTTTTCATGAGTTAAACTCAAAATTTTCCTTTTTTTTAATTTAATGGCTTTTTATTGTGGGCAGCCTAAGGCACACCTGTGTAATAATCATGCTGTTTAATCAGCATCTTGATATGCCACACCTTTGAGGTGGGATGGATTATCATGGCAAAGAAGAAGTGCTCACTAACACAGATTTTTACACGGAATTGTCAAACATATTTGAGAGGAAAGGTATTTTGTGTGTATCGTAAAAGTTTAAGGTCTTTGAGTTCAACTCATGAGAAATGGGAGCAAAAACGAAAGTGTTGAGTTTATATTTGTGTTCAGTGTATACACTGCAAAAAGTCAGTGGTCAGAAACAAGCAAAAAATAACAAAAATGAGGGGTATTTTATTTTAACTAAGCAAAATTATCTGCCAATAAAACGAGAAAATCCGGCTTGTCAAGGCTTTCCAAAACAAGAAAAATTCGCAAACCCAATGAAGCCAAAATACCTTAAAATAAGTATATTGTCAGTCACAACAAGTGCATGGTTCTTAAGTATATTCTCACTAATAACAAGTGCACTTTTCTTGGCAGGAAAACAAAATGAGACCTCTTTGCTCAGAGGTGAAAAATATTCTTAAATTAAGTAAATGCTAGTGCCATGAATTACCATGAATTGATTAACATGGAACCCGACTTAAACAAGTTGAAAAACGTATGCGGGTGTTACCATTTAGTGGTCAATTGTATGGAACATGTACCGTACTGTGCAATCTACTAATAAAAGTTTCAATCAATGAATCAATCAATCAAGCCATTATCTTGACATAATGATATGCGGTCGACATGACATTTCTTGAAACCAGCAAACTTATACTAAAAACTAATTTATTGTTCTTAATGGAAAGGCAACAAGGCTTCCAAGCCGCTCAGGCAAATCAAATGGTCTAAAAATGCTATTTTCCACCGATAACATGACATCATCGCGACAAGTGCGTGCTTTTTTTAGTCAATTAGTGCGCATATATACAGCCCGGCCCCCGGCCAAATGTTTTTTTATTATTGGGACGGCGTGGCGCAGTGGGGGAGAGTGGCCATGCGCAACCCGAGCGTCCCTGGTTCAATTCCCACCTAGTACCAACCTCGTCACGTCCGTTGTGTCCTGAGCAAGACACTTCACCCTTGCTCCTGATGGGTGCTGGTTGGCGCCTTGCATGGCAGCTCCCTCCATCAGTGTGTGAATGTGTGTGTGAATGGGTAAATGTGGAAGTAGTGTCAAAGCGCTTTGAGTACCTTGAAGGTAGAAAAGCGCTATACAAGTACAACCCATTTATTTATTATTTATTTATAATTTAGAAGAATTTATCTGAATGTGCATGAACTATTTCTGTTCAAAATTGTTTGAAATGTTAAATGTTTAAATATTAACTATCACCTTACCGTACTGTGCTAACTGTACTACTATAAGAGGATGTCATTTCTATTGTTTCATTGAAAATAAAACAGCAAAGTCCATTTGACTGTCATCTGTTTTAATTATGAGACACAAAATGTGTCAAAATCATGATGCTTGAAATAAGAAACGATTACTTTAAAGGGGAACATTATCACCAAACCTATGCAAGCGTCAATATATACCTTGATGGTGCAGAAAAAAGACCATGTATTTTTTTAACCGATTTCCGAACTCTAAATGGGTGAATTTTGGCAAATTAAACGCCTTTCTGTTTATCGGTCTTTTAGCGATGACGTCAGAACGTGACGTCACCGAGGTAATACACCTGCCATTTCATTTTCACATTACAAACACCGGGACTCAGCTCTGTTATTTTCCGTTTTTTCGACTATTTTTTGGAACCTTGGAGACATCATGCCTCGTCGGTGTGTTGTCGGAGGGTGTAACAACACTAACAGGGAGGGATTCAAGTTGGCAAGAAATCTGCCGCCAGAACCCCATTGAATGTACCAGAGTGTCTTCACATTTGACCGGCGATGCTAAGACAGACATGGCACATAGATGTATGGATAACCTGCAGATGCATTTGCAACAATTAAGTCAACGAAATCACAAAGGTGAGTTTTGTTGATGTTGTTGACTTATGTGCTAATCAGACATATTTGGTCACGGCATGACTGCCAGCTAATCGATGCTAACATGCTACGCTAATCGATGCTAACATGCTATTTACGCTAGCTGTATGTACATTTGAAACTAGATACCCACATTTAATGCGAAACAAACACTTACCAATCGACGGATTTAAGTTGCTCCAGTGTTACAAGATGCGAAAGTCCTGATCGTTTGGTCCGCACATTTTACCGGCGATGCTAAAAAGGCAGCCACGCTATGGGCCACTTCATTAGGTACACCCACGCTATGGCCAAATAGCGTCAATAGCTATTCGCTCAATAGCTTCAATTTCTTCAATTTCGTTTTCGCTATCTGCCTCCATACTCCGACCATCTGTTTCAATACATGCGTAATCTGTTGAATCGCTTAAGCCGCTGAAATCCGAGTCTGAATCCGAGCTAATGTCGCTATATCTTGCTGTGGTAACCGCCATGTTGTTTGTATTGGCAGCCCTGTATGACGTCACAGGGAAATGGATAGTGGTTTCGAAAATAGCGAAAATAAGGCACTTTAAAGCTTTATTTAGGGATATTCCGGGACCGGTAAAATTTTGAATAAAATTTCAAAAAATACAACAAGCCACTGGGAACTGATTTTTATTGTTTTTAACCCTTTTGAAATTGTGATAATGTTCCCCTTTAGAAAAAGTAGTTTTATACTTGTGAGTGTTGATGACACAACTTTGCAACAATTGATATTCTAGTTTCAAGCATGTTTTACGCAATATATGTCATACAATCTCAGCAACAAGCTGTAATATCTTACTGAGATAATTTAGGACCAGAACACTTAAAACAAGTAAAAGACTCTGACATAAAATTTGCTTAGTGAGTAGACTGATCTTATTAAACAGAAAATAAGCTAATTTCACCCTCATTTGAGATGTTTAATCTTACTTAGATTTCAGTTTTTGCAGCGTATCTCACACACACAACCCAGCGCTTATTTTACTGATGACTCCTTTAAACATCACACAACATTCTTTAAGTTTTTGAAGGGCGTGAAACATTTTGGATTCACCTTTTTTTTTTATTTGTTTTGCTCAAATTTCTTACTACAGTATTTGTGTTACAGTGCAAATAATCCTCTATTGCAACTATCTAATCACAAAAGAGCTCAGTATTATCATGCACACTGCAAAAACTGAAATCTAAGTATGATTAAATATCTCAAATAAGGGTGATATTTGCCTATTTTCTGTCTGATAAGATCATTCTTCTCACTGAGCAGATTTTATGTTAGTGTTTCACTTGTTTTAAGGGTTTTGGTCTGAAATTATCTCAGTAAGATATTATATCTTGTTGCAGAGATTTTATGACCTATATTGAGTAAAACATGCTTGAAACTAGAATATCAATTGATGCAAAGCTGTGTCAATAACACTCCCAAGTATAAAACTACTTTTTTGAAGTAATAATTTAGTAATTCAAGCATGAAAAAAAAATCCTGATTTTGAGCGCATATCATTATGTCAAGATAATGGCACTAGCATTTACTTAATTTAAGAATATTTTTCAACATATTGAGGAAAAGGGTCAAAAAATGTTTTTCTACCAAGAAAAGTGCGCTTGTTATTAGTGAGAGTATACTTATTTTAAAGGGGAACATTATCACCAGACCTATGTAAGCGTCAATATATACCTTGATGTTGCAGAAAAAAGCCCATATATTTTTTTAACCGATTTCCGAACTCTTAATGGGTGAATTTTGGCGAATTAAACGCCTTTCTATTTATCGCTCTCGGAGCGATGACGTCAGATTGTGACATCACCTAGGTAATAAAGCCGCCATTTTCTCAAACACATTACAAACACCGGCTCTCAGCTCTGTTATTTTCCGTTTTTTCGACTATTTTCTGGAACCTTGGAGACATCATGCCTCGTCGGTGTGTTGTCGGAGGGTGTAACAACACTAACAGGGAGGGATTCAAGTTGCACCACTGGCCCAAAGATGCGAAAGTGGCAAAAAAATTGAATTAAATTTGTTCAAAATACGAGGGTGGGGGGAAAGTCAACAAAATGGTCAGTCGTTTGTTCCGCACACTTTACCGAAGAAAGCTATGCTACTACAGAGATGGCAAGATTGTGTGGATATCCTGCGACACTCAAAGCAGATGCATTTCCAACGATATAGTCAAAGAAACCTGCCGCCAGACCCCCATTGAATGTGCCGGAGTGTCTGCACATTTTAGCGGCGATGCTAAGGCAGACATGGCACAGAGATGTATGGATAACCTGCAGATGCCTTTCCAACGATAAAGTCAACTAAATCACAAAGGTGAGTTTTGTTGATGTTGTTGACTTATGTGCTAATCAGACATATTTGGTCGTGGCATGACTGCCAGCTAATTGATGCCAACATGATTTTTAGGGTAGCTGTATGTACATTTGAAACTATATTTACATCCAGCGTTTCCCTCCACCCACATTTGATGCCAAACAAACACTTACCAATCGACGGATTTAAGTTCATCCAGTGTCACAAGATGCGAAACTTCCGATCGTTGGTCCTCACATCTTACCGGTGATGCTAAGGCAAACATGGCCGGATAGCGTCAATAGATATTCGCTCAATAGCTTCAGTTTATTTTTCAATTTCGTTTTCGCTATCTGCCTTCATACTCCAACCATCCGTTTCAATACATGCGTAATCTGTTGAATCGCTTAAGCCGCTAAAATCCGAGTCTGAATCCGAGCTAATGTCGCTACATCTTGTTGTGCTATCCGTATTGGCATCACTGGATGACGTCACAGGAAAATGGACGATGGCTTCACAGATAGCGAAAATCAGGCACTTTAAAGCTTTTTTTAGGGATATTCCGGGATGGGTAAAATTTTGAAAAAAACTTCAAAAATAAAATAATCCACCGGGAACTGATTTTTATTGGTTTTAACCCTTCAGAAATTGTGATAATGTCCCCCTTTAAGGTATTTTTTTGGGTTCATTGAGGTTAGCTAATTTTCCTTGTTTTGGAAAGTCTTGACAAGCCACATTTTTCTCGTTCCATTGGCAAATAATTTTTCTTAGTTTAAGTAAAACACCCCTACTTTTTGTATTTTTTTTTCTTGTTTTTGAACACTGACTTTTTGCAGTGCAGGTAATGCTAATAAAGTGTCCAGTAAGAGTATTTTGTGAGTTCATAGTGTCTAAAATAAAGTTCATTTTTGCATACTGCCCCCCAGTGTAGTTGACTACAATGAATAATCAGAAATCCTCTTTAACACACACACACACACACACACACACACACACACACACACACACACACACACACACACACACACACACACACACACACACACACCCACACACACACACACACACACACACACACACACACACACACACACACACACACACACACTGCCATGCTCCCAGACAGAAAGGTTAATGTTAAAATAACTATTCCTGGTTGGTATCAGATTGTTTTCATTCTCTTCTGAGGGGATTGGGTGAACTTGGCAATGTCAGACACAATCGGCTTTGTGGCAGCCCTGCAACATCTGGAGGAGTTTGTTTATCTGTGATTAAAAAAAGTGTGTGTGTATTCACATGTGACTGAGGAGATGTCCTTGTAACCTGTACCAAATAAGTATTTGGTCCCCACAGTGTTCTATAAAGTTGGCATTTGTGTGTCATTGTGTGTGTGCGTGCCTGCTGGGAAGTGGGTGGCCATGCAGGATAAAGGTCTGTCAGCAGGGGAGAGTGCAGCCCCCCTCGCTCCTTCTGTCACTGGCCCCAAGCGACGGAACATCCCTGTGGGCTTATGAGTGTGTGCATGTGTGTGCTTTGGTCGTTGCGTGATGCCAGATGACCTGCTGTGAACTATTGTGAGCTATTGATAAACCTCAGCAATGGAAGGCGGCTTTGGAGAGAAGCTATGACAATTGTCATGTTATGGGGACGGCGTGGCGAAGTTGGGAGAGTGGCCGTGCCAGCAATCTGAGGGTTACTGGTTCAATCCTCACCTTCTACCATCCTAGTCATGTCCGTTGTGTCCTTGAGCAAGACACTTCACCCTTGCTCCTGATGGGTCCCGGTTTTCGCCTTGCATGTCAGCTCCCGCCATTAGCTTGTGAATGTCGAAATACTGTCAAAGCGCTTTGGGCTCCTTAAAAAGGGGTAGAAAAGCGCTATACAAGTACAACCATTTACCATTTGTCCATGTTTGATGTGACAGTGTCAAAGTTTTTTGGTGATGAACCCCAATATGCAGAGAAGGAGGGAGACATTTTGCAGGAAAACATGATTTAATTTAAATACTAAGACAAAAACAAACAAGGGGTTCAAACAAAAAGCGCGCACCTGGGCGGATAACAAACAAAAGGCCTAGCATGGAAGCTAACAGGTATCCAGCAGGAGACAGAAGACGTACTTGTAAAATGAAAGAACAAACTGGAAGCAGGGAACAAAAAACAGTAAGCTACAAAACATCAAAGGAATATAGCTTACTGCTACGCTGCAAAGACACGACAAGGTACGACACGAGCGACAAGAAGTGACATTGACAAATTTATAATCCAGCCACGACTGGAACACAAAGCAGGTACTAATAGGAGCGGCCTGATTGACTCCAGGTGTGGCCAGGTGTCAATCAGCCACAGCTGAAGGGAAACAAAGCACTCAGGGAGACAAACAGGAAGCTGAACCAAAATAAGAGTGCTGACAGGAACTAAGGACAGGAAATACTAGACACACATAGGAAAAACTAAAACACAAACAAACTGTCAGTGGCAAGCCTGACAGACAGGAGCCCGTGTTTTTGGATGACCAACTCGTATCCACCTGAGGGGACATAAATAGATCCAAATGAGGGTAAAATAAGATATATATTTGGCGGTCTCTCGAAGTGAGTATGACGGTCCTCCTGGTAGGGGGGTATCCCTTTATGGAAGATGCCTGTGCGTGACTTTGTTTAACGTGGGGAGACTGGTGCACAGACAGTCATCACACGATCCTTGACAGATCCGGGTCAGGGTCCAGTGGCATGGAGTCCAAGATGACTGGGGACCCTTTTCTGCTGCGGCTTTTATCCAACATCCCAGCCGTTGTGACGCTCCATAGGGTTAACAATCATCTTCGCCTGTTCCACCGTTGAGGTCTTGGGTTGTTATTTCCCCATAACTTGGCCCACATGGATGTGGGGGTGCCTTCTTCTGCCATCATAGCCTATGTGGTGGTTCTTACATCTACCGTCTTCCGCCTGCTCCGCTGTTGAGGTCTTGGCTAGGGGTAACAGTAGTAAAGGGGTTAACCGCCTAGTGCCCCAAGACCCCATAGAGGAGCCTCCACTGCCAGATGCACTTTAACGTCACTTCTCTCAGAGACTCTGGCGTCAAAACACCCATGGCCATACCCCTCCGACTATTAAGGTACTATTTAATTTCACTAAAACACTAGCAACACAATAGGCTGATAAGGGATTTCCCAGAATTATCCTAGTAAATGTGTCTAATAACATCTGAATCGCTCTCCCTGCCATCGTCTTTTTTTTTCTTTTTTTTTTTTTCTAGGCCTTCACTCTAAATTTCCTCATCCACAAATGTTTCATCCTCGCTCAAATTAGTGGGGAAATTGTCGCTTTCTCGGTCCGAATAGCTCTAACTGCTGCTGGCTATGATTGTAAACAATGTTCAGATGTGAGGAGCTCTACAACCCGTGACATCACGCGCACATCGTCTGCTACTTCAGGTAAAGGCAAAGCTTTTTTATTAGCGATCTAAAGTTGCGAACTTTATCGTCGATGTTCTCTACTAAATCCTTTCAGCAAAAATATGGCAATATCACGGAATGATCAAGCATGACACATAGAATGGACCTGCTATCCCCGTTTAAATAAGAAAAACTCATTTCAGTAGGCCTTTAAGGTTGATTTGGAACCCAAATAGGATGGATTTCGTTTTACCTAAGTGTACGGATAGCTTATTGTCAGCGAGCCAGGTGCAAATTCTACAGACTCCCTACGAGTTTTATGAGTAAACAGGAAACGGATGTTTGACAAGTGCAATTAAAGGCGGAGGGGAACCAGGTACTGATGGAGATTAAAAGCTAACATCTAAAAATGACAACCAGGTCATTCATAAAATTGAACAGCTTTGCAGCTGCCAGTACAATAAGCACTAAAGGCCTACTGAAATGAGATTTTCTTATTTAAACGGGGATAGCAGGTCCATTCTATGTGTCATACTTGATCATTTCGCGATATTGCCATATTTTTGCTGAAAGGATTTAGTAGAGAACATCGACGAAAAAGTTTGCAACTTTTGGTCGCTAATAAAAAAGCCTTGCCTTTACTGGAAGTAGCAGATGTGCGCGTGACGTCACGGGTTGTGGAGCTCCTCACATCCTCATATTGTTTACAATCATGGCCAATAGCAGCGAGAGCGATTCGGACCGAGAAAGCGACGATTTTCCTGTTAATTTGAGCGAGGATGAAAGATTTGTGGAAGAGGAAAGTGAGAGTGAAGGACTAGAAAAAAAAATTAAATAAAGACGAGGGCAGTGGGAGCAATTCAGATGTTATTAGACACATTTACTAAGATAATTCGGGAAAATTCCTTCTCTGCTTATTGTGTTACTAGTGTTTTAGTGAGATTATATGGTCGTACCTGTACAACCTGAAGGTCGGCCCCGCACCTTTCTTCAGCACCAGTCGACGGGTGGTGGCGATGCCCATCTCTGCCCTTGGCAAGGGACCGTCTTCGAATCACGATCTTTCGAAATGATCGCTGCATAATGCACAGTACTTTGTGTGTGTGGTCCAATCCAACCGTGTTCTCTTAACATCTCTGTTCCATAGTAAAGCTTGACAGTCATCTTTCAGGAATGTAAACAATGAAACACCGGCTGTGTTGCTAAAGGCGGCCGCAATACACCGCTTCCCACCTACAGCTTTCTTCTTTGACGTCTCCATTATTCATTGAACATATTGCAAAAGATTCAGCAACACGGAAGTCCAGAATACTGTGGAATTATGCAATGAAAACAGACGACTTATAGCTGGGAATGGTGCTGGAACAAAATGTCCTCTACAATGCGTGACGTTACACGCACGCGTCATCATACCGCGACGTTTTAGCATGATACTTCCGCGCAAAATTTTAAATTGCAATTTAGTAAACTAAACCGGCCATATTGGCATGTGTTGCAATGTTAATATTTCATCATTGATATATAAACTATCAGACTGTAGTAGTGGGTTTCAGTAGGCCTTTAATGATACTGTGTCATACCGACTAAAATTTAATTCCCAGAAAGCATCTTTAGCTTAGAGCAGTCCTTCTCAAATACTGAAGCGGTCCCCCCCAGGGTGGAGGCGAGCGTTGAAATGCCGGGGGTGGGGGGCACTTGTAACCTCGGGAAAAAAATTATGAAGAGTATGTAGCACTTGACTTCTCTGTAACCCGGGTGGGAGACAAGGAAAGACCGGTGTGTTGTTTCCTTTCATGTTAATAAGCTTGCAATGTTATGCAGAGGTATACTTATAACAATTTTATGGACAAATTATACTATTTATAGTCACGGTGGAGTTTCTTCTTCTTAGAGGGGGCGTGACAGAAAATATTTGATAAAGCACTGGCTTAGAGCAACCTTTGTGGTAAATGATGTATGAAGTAAAAGAAGGCCAACATGCTTCCTCGATGAAGATCTTCAAAGCAAAGCTTCCAGACTGCAGCATGAGAATAACAACGCGGCGAGTCAACTCCAGTAGCTGTGCGAGGCGTTCCCGACACAACCTCGGCGCAAACAAGCTGTTTTAGTTGACTCCGCTGCTAGGCGGCACACTTCTCCTTCCGCAGCTCTCTGTTCCTTGCCTGTTGCCGTGGTAACTAGCAGAGGGAAGTTGAGTAGAGAGGGGAATGAAAGGGGTTAGCGGGGGAGGGGGGGTTGTGATGGGGTTTCTGGGTTAAGAACCTCAGCTGCTCTTCTTTTGCTCATTTAATTTCCACAGCTACATCTTTTTTCTTCCAATTGTTTCTTTGTCAACATCTTTCTTTCCTTTGACCCTACTTTTCATTATCTTGCCATCTCCTTAAAAAAACCTCTCTAACCACACTTACATTTAACATACAATAAAACAAACATACTGTACTGTACTAACATTTTTTCCAAATTGGACAGGATGCCTAATGTACGTATTTATTCCGGTTGTGCTTACCAACCTCAAAGCAATTTTATTTGGTACATGGTTTAACCCTTGTGTAATGTTCATATTGTTGTTATTCAGCCAGCGTCAGTGGGTCTGATGGACCTGTTGCATTGTGTGGCTTTTAATGCCTCACAATCAAACACACAAATAAACATCTGTTCAGTATTTTAACATAAAAGTGTTTGATTGTGAGGCACACAGAACATCAGAGGGTCAAATGTGCGAGAAAATGAGAGCAGACAGTGTTGACAAACAACGTTGCAACTTTGTGTGGGAACCACAGGCGCAGATACACAAAAGAAGAATCCCTGTGAGATGCAGTAACTGGCAGAGAAATTTTCCGTGCAACGTTCATATTGTTGTTACTCAGCCAGCGTTTGTGGGTCTGATGGACCCTTTGCATTTTGGGGCTTTTAATGCCTCACAATCAAACATTTTAATGTTAAAATACTGACCAGATGTTTATTGGGATAAGGTAAACATCTGTTTGGTATTTTAACATAAAGGTGTTTGAGAAATTTTCCGTGCAACGTTCATACTGTTGTTACTCAACCAAGTTTATTTTTTTTGTTTATTGGGATAAGGTAAAAATCTGTTCAGTATTTTAACATAAAAGTGTTTGATTGTGAGGCATTAAAAGCCACAAAATGCAACGGGTCCATCAGACCCACAAATGCTGGCTGAGTAACAACAATATGAATGTTGCACGGAAAATTTCCTGCCAGTTTCTGTATTTTAACAATTTTATGTTAAAAATACTAAACAGATGTTTACCTTATCCCAATAAACATCTGTTCAGTATTTTAACATAAAAGTGTTTGATTGTGAGGCATTAAAAGCCCCAAAATGCAAAGGGTCCATCAGACCCACAAACGCTGGCTGAGTAACAACAATATGAACGTTGCACGGAAAATTTCTCTGCCAGTTTCTGCATCCCACAGGGATTCTTCATTTGTGTTTCTGCACCTGCGGTTCCCACACAAGATTGCAACATTGTTTGTCAACACTGGCTGCTCTCATTTTCTCGCACATTAGACCCTCTGATGTTCTGTGTACCTACACTCTGTCCTCCTCCTGTCTCGGCCTGCTGTGTGTGTGTGTGTTACACAGAACATCAATTTCCACACTTCTATTAGTAGAGTGGACCCGGACATCTTATATGTAATAGAAATGGGTAGGGGGTGTATGGTGTGTGGTCATTAAATATGTATTCTGATATACTGTATGTTCTTCACAGAAAATGAGCCAAAGTTATCGAGTCTCAATTTGAAAAATTAATTAATTGTATGATTTTTCTTTTTAATAAAGAATGAAAAGGGGTCCCACAGACCCAAACACCACACAAGTCACACATAAGACTGCGTGTTCAATGAATGACTCAAGCAAATACCGGTCAGCAAACAAGACCAAAACTTTGACTTTTCATTGAGAATATAAAACATTACACAGGGCACTCAAAAATCTGTCAAAATGTTTTACTTCCATTTTGTTACGCTACGGAGCCGCACCGCTTGATGGAGCACAAAGCATTACTGCAATCGTAGTCAAACGTACTGTGCTTCAACATACGGTATTATTATGGTGTGTGAACAAGGACCCTAAAATGCCATGAGACATATTATCTAGCGATTTGTTTTACAATGTTATGCAAAACCAACTTTTCTTATCTGGGGTACCTGCTAATGTGTATTTGGGATCCATATAAGTCTCGAAAATTTGCACGCGTCCGCCATTGTAGCCCACGCCATTGTCAAACTCCTCCTTTTTCTCTATCCTCATGTTGTGGGGCATTAATTACCGTTATTTTTAAAAGGTAGTATAGTACCGATTGCAATTAATTAGTATTGCGGTACTTTATTAGTACCGGTATACCAGACAACCCTACAAGAATATGATTATTATTAAGAACACTGAGCATTAGCAGCGTGTGAAAATTCTACTCAAACTGCAAATTTTTAAATTATTTAGCCTTAACATGCATGGAAACTCACAATGTTTGCGCATCAAAATTTGTTATATTTTTGCGGTTTTGACAAAAAGCCCCAAAATTCATTTAGTAGCGCCCCTCAAAAAGTTTGCAAAAATTAGACCCTGCCACCAGTTTCACGGATCGTAATGAAACTCAAGCGAGATATCAATAATGCCAAGACACACAAAAAAGACTCAAAACCCCAGGAAGACAATTGTTTTGGTTTACACCATCCATTTCGGTCAAAGCCAGGGTTTGTATTTTGATGATCTTCTCCAAGGTACTATGACCAAATGGGCCCAAATTAAACTCGCAGTTACTCGACAGCTGAGAGATGATAAATTGCAGATGGTTTTAGATTTTTCTATAAGATGTGGGAGGAGCCTGAGCAACATGACATCTGAATAACTGGCATGCACATGGTCAGATAATTGGTGTGTATGATAAGGATGACACCCTGATAGGGTTGTACGGTATACCAGTATTAGTATTATGGGCGGTATAGCTCGGTTGGTAGAGTGGCCGTGCCAACAACTTGAGGGTTCCAGGTTCGATCCCAGCTTCTGCCATCCCAGTCACTGCCGTTGTGTCCTTGGGCAAGACACTTTACCCACCTGCTCCCAGTGCCACCCACACTGGTTTAAATGTAACTTTGATATTGGGTTTCCCTATGTAAAGCGCTTTGAGTCACTAGAGAAAAAACGCTATATAAATATAATTCACTTTACTTCACTTCACTATAGTACCGCGATACTAATGAATAATTTTCAGTGCTACACCGCCTCTGAAAAGTACCGGTTAGCGTATTTAGTCGATACTATGATTTACATCAATATTTTATAACATCACAACATTTTCTTTTGTTTTTTTTAAATTTATGTTATGTTTACAAACTCACAAAATATGTCCCTGCACACATGAGGACTTTGAATATGACCAATGTATGATCCTGTAACGACTTGGTATCAGATTGATACCCAAATTTGTGATATCATCCAAAACTAATGTAAAGTATCAAACAACAGAAGAAAAAGTGATAATTACATGTGAACAGAAGTGTAGCTAGAACATGTTGAAACAGAAAATAAGCAGATACTAACAGTAAATGAACAAGTAGATTAATAATCAATTTTCTACCACTTGTCCTTAATAATGTAGACACAATAATAAAATGATAAATGACACAATATGTTGCTGCATATGCCAGCAGCTAAATTAGGAGCCTTTGTTTGTTTACTTACTAATAAAAGACAAGTTTTCTAGTATGTTCACTATTTTATTTAAGGACAAACCTGCAATAATAAACATATGTTTAATGTACCCTAAGATTTATTGTTAAAATAAGGCCAATAATGCAATTTTTTGTGGTCCCCTTTATTTAGAAAAGTATCAAAAAGTACCGAACAGTATCGAAATAATTTTGGTACTGGGACAACACTACACCCTGTAGATGTCTGTATGTCCTTTTACTTATTTACTCTGCCATTTTGTTGCCATGATTCCTGCGTAAAGGTTTTTTCTCTTATTTATTGTTATTAAATCAACTTAAAAAACACAAGATACACTTACAGTTAGTGCAAAAAACCCCCATTTACACTCATTCACACAAAAGGGGTTGTTTCTTTCCGTTATTAAATTTCTGGTTCCACAATATAGAACAATACAGTCTGCAAGGGGTACAGTCCTTGAAGCTCACATGATTGTGTGTGCTGCTGATACACTAACATTTTCATGAATTACTATTTTTATGTAATTGTTTTTATATTGTTTTACTCAATTTTTTATTCAAGAAAATTACTTTTATTTATTTATCTCATTTTATTTTATTTAAAAAAAAAAGGACCATATCTTCACCAGACCGGGTTGTCAATGAAATTAGATTGTTTAAAGGGTTTTTAAAACCAGTTCCAGTCCAGATTATGTCCAGGTCGGGCTCAGCAAAACAGACCTTCACTTATGTACACTGAAAATTAGGGAACACAACAGATTGCACATAATCTATAAACAAAAATAGTTTTTCAAAATAAGCATTTATATACAGTCCAGATTATGTCCAAGTCGGACTCAGCAACACACACCTTCATTTATGTCAGGGGTCTCAGACATGCGGCCCGCGAGACGTTATTTTGCGGCCCCCACCTTAATATGAAAGTTAAACGTTAGTACGGCCCGCAACGTTTTATATGAATGGCGCTTGACAGTGTTGTGTTATTTGGGTCTAAAACGGCTCTTTCAACGTTCTGGGTTGCCTACCCCTGCATTAGTGGAAAAGCAGCAAGTGAGTGAAAGCGACGGAGACGTTGCCATGGAGATGAGAGTTTTCTTACGTGCCTGGCTGCAGTCACACCGCGACACCTGTCCGTCAATAATAATAGTCCCCGATAACCTGGACCAATTCCAACCGTTATTTTTTTTTTTTTTATGGTTTAATTTGCATTGCTCACACGATGAACACTACATATATTTCTATATGACGCCGGATAACATTCCGGGAGCCGTCACTTTGTTTGCGCTCGCTATCCCGGTACTTATCCGCCGTGTTGCTGTAGGGAGGAAAAGCGGAACGACACACATTGCGGATATAATATTATTCTCTGTGCGTCGGCTAAATACAAATATATTCCACAACCCCAATCATGTCTTTTTCAAAGCCTGCAGTGAAGAGAAAGGTTAGAGATGAGCAAAGACAATTCCAGGAAAAGTGGGAGATGCAACATTTCTTTGTCGCGCACAGGGGCACCCCGACGTGTTTTATTTGCACAGAGAAAGTTGCGTTGCACAAGGGATACAATTTGAAACGTCATTAAACAATTAGACATGCTGAGGAGTATGCAACATTTTTTTTAAGAAATCTTTTCTTGCGGCCCAGCCTCACCCAGACTCTGCATCCAGTGGCCCCAGGTAAATTGAGTTTGAGACCCCTGATCTATGCACACTCAATTTAGAGAACACAACAACAGATTGCATATCATCTATAAACAAAATTACATTCTCAAAATAAACCTTTGAATACTTCCCATCTTTTTTTATGTTTTTTGGTATCATTATCGTTTTCAACCATATAACTTTCTAAAGTTAAAAAATACTGGATAAATGTTTTAACTACTCAGTGGCCTAGCGTGTCTGCCCTGAGATCGGTAGGTTGTGAGTTCAAATCCTGGCCGAGTCATTCCAAAGACTATAACATTGGGACCCATTACCTCCCAGCTTGATTTTAGAATTGGTTTTAAAACCTTGCTATTTGTTTTTAAAGCTGTACATGGACTGGCACCTCATTATATCTCGGACCTCATCTAAATTTACAATCCTGCGCGCGCTCTGAGGTCCGAGAGCCAGCCCCAGCTCGTGGTGCCCAAGAACAGACTTAAAACCAGGGGACACAGCTTCTCTGTGGTCGGCCCTAAGCTCTGGAACACTCTGCCCCTCCATATTCGAACTGCTCCCACGGTGGAGTGTTTTAAGTCTCGTCTTAAGACCCATTTTTATTTTCTGGCTTTTAACACTACGTGAGTTGTATGGTCCTCTGTTGCCCTCTGTGTTTTAAAATGTTAGTTTCTATTTACTGTTTTAATTGGTTTCACCCTTAAAGTCGTTTTTAATCATATTTATTTTATATTGTTTTTATGTTGGTTTTATATGTATTTATTTATTATTATTTATAATTGTTTATTTTTATTTTTTGTTTTTATTCAGTCATTGGTGGAGCTCAGGATAGTATTTGAATGTTGTTTTTAATATTGTTGTGCAGGACTTTGGAAACATTTTGTTGTTTAAATGTGCCATATAAATAAGATTGGATTGCTGCTGCCCACTGCTCCCATCACCTCCCATTGGGTTGATCAAGGGTGATGAGTCAAATGCAGAGAATAATTTCGCCACACCAAGTGTGTGTGTGACAATCATTGGTACTTTAACTTTTAAGGCCTACTGAAATGAGATTTTCTTATTTAAACGGGGATAGCAGGTCCATTCTATGTGTCTTACTTGATCATTTCGCGATATTGCCATATTTTTGCTGAAAGGATTTAGTAGAGAACATCCACGATAAAGTTCGCAACTTTTGGTCGCTAATAAAAAAGCTTTGCGTTTACCGGAAGTCGCAGACGATGTGCGCGTGACGTCACTGGTTGTGAAGCTTCTCACATCCTCACATTGTTTACAATGTGAGCCACCAGCAGTAAGAGCAAATCGGACCGAGTAAGCGACAATTTACTCATTAATTTGAGCGAGGATGAAAGATTTGTGGATGAGGATATTGATAGTGAAGGACTAGAAAAAAAAAAAAAAAAGTTTAAAAAAACAACAAAAAAACAGGCGACGGCAAGTGAGAGCGATTCAGATGTTTTTAGACACATTTACTAGGATAATTCTGGAAAATCCCTTATCTGCTGTTGTGTTGCTAGTGTTTTAGTGAGATTAAATAGTACCTGAAGTCGGAGGGGTGTGGCCACGGGTGTCTTGACGCCAGAGTCTCTGAGGGAAGTCACGCAGCTGCATGGACGGTGCAAGCTCCGCTGATCTCCGGTAAGAGGCGACTTTATACCACAATTTTATCACCGAAAACTGCCGGTAGACATGTTCGCTTGACTGCTCTGATCCATAGTAAAGCTTCACCTCCGGGAATTTTAAACAAGGGAACAATGGCTGTGTTTTTGTGGCTAAAGGCTGAAGCTTCCCACCTCCATCTTTCTACGTTGACTTCTCCATTATTAATTGAACAAATTGCAAAAGATTCAGCAACACAGATGTCCAGAATACTGTGTAATTATGCGATTAAAGCAGACTACATATAGCTTGGATCGGGCTGGAAAATAATGTCCACTACAACCCGAGACGTCAAACGCACGCGTCATCATATCTCGACCTTTTCAACAAGACACTTTGCGGGAAATTTAAAATTGCAATTTAGTAAACTAAAAAGGCCGTATTGGCATGGCAATGTTAATATTTCATCATTGATATATAAACTATCAGACTGCGTGGTCGGTAGTTGTGGGTTTCAGTAGGCCTTTAACTTTAAAGAAAGTAATACTAAGTGTATATCTGTTTTTGGCCTTAAAAATAAACATTTTACCGAGTACTATATACATGCACCTGGGGATAGGTTGATTGGCAACACTAAATTGGCCCTAGTGTGTGAATGTGAGTGTGAATGTTGTCTGTCTATTTGTGTTGGCCCTGCGATGAGGTGGCGACTTGTCCAGGGTGCACCCCGCCTTCCGCCCAATTGTAGCTGAGATAGGCGCCAGCGCACCCCGCAACCCCAAAGGGGAATAAGCGGTAGAAAATGGATGGATGGATATATTTAAATTGACTAGATCATGACTGTCAATGAACTCTCTTAAAATACGTGAAGGCTTAATGCTGCTTTGTCCGCCAACTACAATTTTTCTAGTCGTGGTTGAGATTGGTAGCGATGTAATATTGTTGAATCCATGCCTCTCTGGCAGTGCCAAATTAAACATGCAGAATTTTTGATAGAGCTTTTGGATCTGCATGTGTGCTGAATATAATCGTCTTAATTTTGCCTGTAAACACCGTTCAAGCTTTCACATGAAACGGGGGATGTTAGTTCCGTTCAATCTCCCATTGTGTTTTCACATCACTTGCACCGCCTTATTGTTTTTTGTTTTTTTTTTACAGTCAAATGCACATAATCAACCTCAAAAACTATTTTAACGTGACAAACCTCTCCGCAGCGCAAGAGCTTTCCACCATCACGCAGAGCAGAATAAAGGAACGGAGCAATGCCTTAACATGATTGCTGCAGGAAAAGAGGCGTTTGAGCCGCGTTGATATAATGTTTCGGCTTAATCCCCATCGCCTGTGTGTTCACAGAAGCAAAGTATTATTCAAAGGGAACAACAAAGTGTCTGCTGGGAGCCAGGGGTGTGAGCTAGTTGCCACATAAATGCACTGAGGAACAAGGTTTAATGGTTTCTTGTCAGAGACAATCCCATTTTTGATTGGAATGCGTGCAAACAATATTAATTAAAAAAAATGATCCGACGTTTCTGCAACACAATAAGTTGCCCAATTTTTGATAATTGAGATGTGGACCTTCTTCCTTTTCCGTGAAGGTGCAAACATTAATTCAGACCTCTCCTCTGTTTAGACAGAAAGGTGAAGGGGGTTAATGCGAGGGCTATGATAATCTAAAGCTATTCGATGGCATTAACAATAAAAAAAAAAAAAAAAATGCTAATGCAAGAATCCTCCCTTGGCCCAGTCACAGATTACAGCAGTGGGTTTGCGTGCGGAAAACTATTATATAATTTATTCTCCATGATGAGATTTTCCTCCATTGCTGCTTTTCCTTACTGCCCCCCCCCCCCCGTCGATCTCTAACACACTGTCCTGGCACCGACAGGTTTCGCTTTTAATTTAAGGAGAAGATGTCCCTGCCTCACAGTTTTTTTGTAGAGACTTTATAATCTTTTTATCCCTGTCTGGAACTGATTCATCTTAAAATGCAATTCAATGTATTTTTTTCTTTTTATGTGGCCGGCTGAAATAGTTTGTACTGTACTTACAATCTGGGTTTACTGTAACTAGACTAATATGAGGTCAGACGCTAATATGCTATATACCCGAGGTCACCAACGCGGTAGCCCGTAAGGACCAGATGAGTCGCCCGCTGGCCTGTTTTAAAAATAGCTCAAATAGCAGTACTTACCAGTGAGCTGCCTTCATTTTTAAAATGTTATTTATTTACTAGCAAGCTGGTCTCGCTTTGCTCGACATTTTTAACTCTAAGAGAGACAAAACTCAAATAGAATTTGAAAATCCAAGAAAATATTTTAAAGACTTAGTCTTCACTTGTTTAAATAAATTAATTTATTTTTTTACTTTGCTTCTTATAACTTTCTGAAATTTAGAGAGAAAAAAAAATATTTTAGGATTTTAAACACATATACCTTTTTACCTTTTAAATTCCTTCCTCTTCTTCCCTGACAATTTAAATCAATGTTCAAGTATTTTTTTAAAAAAAATTTTATTGTAAAGAATAATACATACATTTTAAATGTATTCTTCATTATAGTTAGTTTTTTCGAAGAAGAATATTTGTGAAATATTTCTTCAAACTTATTATGATTAAAATTGAAAAAAATGATTCTGGCAAATCTACAAAATCTGTAGAATCAAAATTAAATCGTATTTCAAAGTCTTTTCAATTTATTTTAACATTTTTGTTCTGTAAAATCTAGAAGAAATAATGATTTGTCTTTGTTAGAAATGTAGCTTGGTCCAATTTGTTATATATTCTAACAAAATGCAGATTGGATTGTAACCTATTTAAAACATGTCATCAAAATTCTAAAATCAATCTTAATCAGGAAAAATTACTAATGATGTTCCATAAATAGTTTTTTATTTTTTTCCAAAAGATTCAAATTAGCTACCTTTTCTCTTCTTTTTTTCGGTTGAATTTGTTTCCTGTTTTCTCCTCTTTTAAACCGTTCAATTAAGTGTTTTTTTTCATCATTTATTCCCCCAAAAAAACCTTCCGTAAAAGGAAAAAAAATGTACGACGGACTGACAGACAGAAATACCCATTTTTATATATGTAGATGTATTTATTAAAGGTAAATTCAGCAAATTGGCTATTTCTGGCAATTTATTTAAGTGTGTATCAAACTGGTAGCCCTTCACATTAATCAGTACCCAAGATGTAGTTCTTGGTTTCAAAAAGGTTGGTGACCCCTGCTATATACACTCATCATTGGCCTGATTTTTTTGATTAATTTTGTGCCCTCAATGACTTATTTAAACTTGGGATGCGCAATATTTATCGAGCGTTTACGAGAATAAATTACAAATCCCAAAACCAGTGAAGTTGACACGTTGTGTAATTCGTAAATAAAAACAGAATACAATGATTTGCAAATCATAACTTATATTCAATTGAATACAGTGCAAAGACAATATATTTAATGTTAAAACTGAGAAACAATTTTTTTTTTCGCAAATAACCATTAACTTAGAATTTATGGGCAGCAACACATCGCAAAAAAGTTGGCACAGGGGCATTTTTACCACTGTGTTACATGGCCTTTCCTTTTAACAACACTCAGAACTGAGGAGACCAATTTTTCAATTAAATCAAATCAAATCCACTTTATTTATAAAGCACATTTAAAATTTACCACAGGGGTAGCCAAAGTGCTGTACGATAGGCAGGTTAAAAGATAACACAAGGAAAACGAGCAAACACAACACAACACAACACAACACAAACAGAGCAGGATAAAATATAAATAAATAAATAAATAAAACATAGAAACAGGTTCACAGCAGGTACATAATGGGATGCCATAGCAGGATGGAGATCACAGAATGTCAAAGGCCATGGAATAAAAGTGTGTTTTTAAGAGTGATTTAAAAACAGGAAAAACTGAATTTATTAAACTTTTCAGGTGGAATTCTTTCAATTTGCTCACGCATTTGTTCACAAAGTGGTGACCCTCGCCCCATCCTTGTTTGTGAATGACTGAGCATTTCATTGAAGCTGCTTTTATACCCGGTCATGGCACCCACCTGAAAACCAGTTAGCCTGTTCACCTGTGGGATGTTCCAAATAAGTGTTTGATGAGCATTCCTCAACATTATCGGTCTTTTTTGCCATTTGTGCCAGCTTTTTTTGAAACATGTTGCAGGCATCAAATTCCAAATGAGCTAATATTTGCAAAAAATAACAAAGTTTTCAAGTAAGTTCAAACAATAAGTATCTTGTCTTTGCAGTCTATGCAATTGAATATAAGTTGGAAAGGATTTGCAAATCATTGTATTCTGTTTTTGTTTACAATTTACACAACGTGCCAACTTCACTGCTTTTGGGTTTTGTACATCACACCAATACATCTGATAACATTGGAAATTAGCTGTAATAACCAATACAAAAAAAAACACTCCAATGCAGCAAGATTACCCGTACTGTGCTGTAGGTTAGGGTGTGCTAATCAAGCGCTTCTGTTGCAAACTTCTCCTAAGATCATTTTAAACAAAAATGGCATAGTGTGGGATGTCTTCACTGTTTAGAAAGAAGAGATTTTATGTGCTTTTTTTGCACCAAATGGTCTGTAAAAACCAGAGAGGTGGTTTTTATCAGCTGCCTGAAACGCCAGCATTGCTGTGATTGTGTTTTGAAACTCTGCGACAGGTGTCACCAACCTTTTTTGAAACCAAGAGCTCTTGGGTACTGATTAATGTGAAGGGCTACCAGTTTGATACACACTTAAATAAATTGCCAGAAATAGCCAATTTGCTCAATTTACCTTTAACTATATTTTATTATGATTAATTAATGATATTTATTTTTGTGGAAACACTGATCATCTCAATGATTTCTCACAATAAATATATACAGAAACAGATAAATATCAACATGTAACACTTTATTTTTATATTTTCTCTAAGTGCACATTTTTCAAATTGAACATTTTCAAATGATCTCTCTAAGACAGTCTTGTGAAATCACAATATCCCATTTTAACAAGCGAGCCACTAACATTTTTTACAAATCATTAATTACTTTGCACCATGTTTGTTCAAATAACTCATGTAAAATACAAAAGTCAAATCTCAAATTTTTGAATAAATCATGTCACACTTGGAACTGGACAACACATCTGTTATCTGTTTTTTTGTCAGTTAGTGGGAAGCCTGGCATTGCTGTTAACTAGTGTGTTGTACTCTGTTGTGTAACTTCACACTGCAACTCTTAGTAAGTCTTGCAGATATGCATCAGTGAGGCGTGTTCTGTGTTTGTTCTTGATGAAGTTCATGTCAGAAAAGGCTGATTTACAAAGATGAGTTGAACCAAACAGGCTTGCAACCTTCATAGCTGCTGCGCATACATCACTGTACTTTTCTGTGTCAACAAGGCACTAAAAGTTTGGAACAGTCTGGTGGGCTTTAAATTTTAAATTGTCAGGAAAGAAGAGGAAGGAATTTAAAAGGTAAACGGTTATGTGTTTAAAAATCCGAAAATCATTTTTAAGGTTGTATTTTTTTTCAATCAATCAATCAATCAATGTTTATTTATATAGCCCCAAATCACAAATGTCTCAAAGGACTGCACAAATCATTACGACTACAACATCCTCGGAAGAACCCACAAAAGGGCAAGGAAAACTCACACCCAGTGGGCAGGGAGAATTCACATCCAGTGGGACGCCAGTGACAATGCTGACTATGAGAAACCTTGGAGAGGACCTCAGATGTGGGCAACCCCCCCCTCTCTAAAATTGTATTTCTGAAAGTTATAAGAAGCAAAGTAAAAAAATAAATGAATTTATTTAAACAAGTGAAGACCAACTCTTTAAAATATTTTCTTGGATTTTCAAACTCTATTTAAGTTTTGTCTCTCTTAGAATTAAAAATGTCGAGCGAAGCGAGACCAGCTTGCTAGTAAATAAATTAAATTTAAAAAATAGAGGCAGCTCGTTTGTAAGTGCTGCTATTTGAGCTATTTTTAGAACAGGCCAGCGGGCTACTCATCTGGTCCTTACGGGCTACCTGGTGCCCGCGGGCTCCGCATTGGTGACCCCTGCTCTACGAAGATTCCTGGTGTCAAGTGTTGCAGAAACTGGCTTTTGTCTGGGGAGTCTACAGGTACAGTTTGTCATATCCTCAAACTAGTCCTAAATCTAAATCTTAAAAATACTGGCCCAAAGAACAGAGGAGCCCTGTTGTTTATAATTATTTTTTTTAAGTATTGACATTTTTTTTTCTGTCAATTAAAGATGTAAGTCATAAAAAATGACATCATGAATGTTAATAAGAAATTAATATTGCCGTGAAAGTTCAAATATAAGGTTGTTTAACTCAAATTAAAAACACCTCACACTATGCCTACATTGCCTATCAAAAATGCAAAATTGTTCGTTCCACCTAGATAGCGGCAAACCTAACTTCAAACAGTTCTCTCATTACGGATGGCAGAACCTCATCAAAGTTCACCTTTAAGCATTCACACACAGCGCCAACATTTTTGGAACACGGATGAGGTGACAGAGGAAACATTACAATATAATACATCTACTTGTGGCAGCATAGAAGAATGTTATGTACAAGTTTTACTTTTGCATTTCATTGCCCATAATTGTAGTGCATTCAAGCATGCTAATTTTGGAAAATATAAAAACAGAGTTGTCACTAATAATTAAAGACAGGGGAAACTTAGCCCCCAGGAAATGCGCTAATAATAATAGAATTATAATATAAACGCAGAATTCTTATTGGGCCTGCAATCTGTGCCTTGAACCTCTGGTGGAAGCCAGCACACTTTTAAGATAACGCCAAGTATCCGAATCCATGAGTTTTATGTGTAACCATCCAACATTTGCAAAAAATCAAGTCTAAAATGTTAGCATTCTAAGATTAGCATGCTAGTATGAGACGTTGGCAAACTTCCAAAATGGCGCCAAGTATCAAAAATCATGATTTTTTAGCTTTAAACACTCAAAATTAACGAAAAATTGTTAGCATGCTAATGGTAGCATGCCAATGAAAGAGACGTTAGCATACTTCCAAGATTGCACCAAGTATCAAAATTCATGATTTTTAGGTTAATGCAGCCAGCGTCATCTCACAAATTCCTCAATCAAGTGACGTCATAGTGAAGATTGATGGTCGCTAATTTTTAGGATTCTTTTTTTAATGCCTGGCTGGCAATCGACTGACACACCATCCACGATCAACCAGTAGCTCGCGATCAACGAAATGGGCACTCCTGCTTTAAAAAGCCAGCAGACTAAAATTAGTTAAATTAGTTTGGTGGAAAATGGATTGATGGAATTTAAGAGAAGCTAGCAAAAATTATTAGCATGCTAACATTGTCATAAGTTGCTAACAACTATGAACACAATTGTTTGACCGCACCGAGAAGGAAAGTCTGTGACTTTCAGGTGTAAACATACTAAGTTAGCTAAAAAGCTAGCATAAAACGTTAGCATGCTAACATTTCCACAAGTATGCTAACAGTGAACGTGCTAATGCACGTTGACTATGAGCACACTTGTTTGACAGCACAGAGAAGCAAAGTCCATGATTTAATGGCTTAATCAACTAAAATTAGCTTAACAGCTGGCATAAAACGTCAACATGCTAATGTTTAAATTCTAGCACTTAATTTGGTAAGAAGAAGTACCAAAATGCGCTATCTGTAGGTGTATACATAGAAAGTAGCAAAAAAAAGCTAGCATAAAACGTTAGCGCGCTAATATAAGAGGAGCTAGCAAAAAATGTTAGTAAGTTGACGTTCTCACAAGTACGCTAACAGTTAGCATGCAAATTGGGCAGCCACAATTTGAACTTTCATTTAGCAGGTTCAAGGATATTTAAAACCATGAAACCAGTAATTTTGTATTTATTTAGCATTTTCTTTAATTTACAGTGGTTCAGAATTATACACATCATCTCAAATAGATATATGACATAAGTCTCAAGGTTTATTATATCTGATTATGATTGACAGCAGCATACAACTAAGAATAGCAGAATTCAGCAGCCATTCTGTTAATCCCCTGCCAGGGTTGCATCAAGAAGAGTAACCTGAGTGAACATTAAGCTAAATCATCATGAGACTGAAAGCCCAAAGACAACCACTAGTTTTCCTATCGTTTGAATATGATTATTTTGCACAAAATTTAAAAATTAAAAATTTGTTTCTGTGGTTTGCTTCTTAATTAAAAATCCGGTTCAAATCAATTGGTAAAAAGACATTTTACTCATGAGGAAGAAGAAAAAAATCCCCTAGCCGTGAAGAGTGACGATCAACAGGTTGGTCAGCTTTGCCAAAAAGGTGTCCATTATTTATTTTCCAGGGAGTTGGCCAATTTAGCTGGGGTGAATGTCTATATTTCAACTTGTATGTACAATTTGAGCACGTGTGGATTGGCAATATATATATATATATATATATATATATATATATATATATATATATATATATATATATATATATATCCATCCATCCATTTTCTACCGCATATTCCCTTTTGGAGTCGCGGGGGGCGCTGGCGCCTATCTCAGCTAAAATTGGGCGGAAGGCGAGGTACACCCTGGACAAGTCGCCATTATATATGTATATGTATAAATGTATAAATATGTATATATATATATGTATAAATGTATATATGTATATATATATATATATATATATATTCATATATACATATATGTGTATATATGTATATATGTATATATGTATGTGTATATATATGTATGTATATATATGTATATATGTATATATATATATATATATATATATATATATATATATATATATATATATATATATATATATATATGTAAATATATATATACACACACACACATATATATATACATATATGTATGTGTATATATATATATATATATATATATATATATATATATACATGTATACACATATAGATATATATATTTACATACATGTATATATATATATATATATATATATATATATATATATATATATATATATACACATATACCTATACATATATATGCATGTATGTATACAGTATGTGTATATATATATATATACAGTATATATTTATATATATTTATATGCATTTATATGTAGATGTATGTATATATTAATACATATATACAAACATATGTATATATATATCACATATATATATATTATATATATATATACACAGTATGTGTATATATGTATGTATACATGAACACATGTATATATATATATATATATATATACATATGTACATATACTTATACATATATACACGTACTGTATCTATATACAGTCATATAATGTATATACATACATACGTACATACAAAATATATATATATATATATATATATATATATATATATATATATATATATATATATATATATATATATATATATATATATATATATATGTTTATATGTTTAATGAATGATTATAAAACCAAACAAACAAACATGGTTCAAATAAATAATTTTGTGAAAATTTATGAATTTGCATGATGTGTGTATTTACAGTTCTGACCGGAACTGTGTGTGTGTGTGTGTGTGTGTGTGTGTGTGTGTGTGTGTGTGTGTGGGTGTGTGTGTGTGTGCGTGTGTGTATGTGTGTGCGCAGAGTGCCACTCGCTGTCATCACTCTTGTATTGTGAATTCTCTGCTCGCTAAGCTTTTTAGTGCAGTCATTACAAGGGCAAACACATCTTTATTTTCTTTATTGTTTTATTTTATTTCTCCACCAAACACATGGAAATGGAAGCCCTACGCTTTTCACATCTTTCCACTTTAGATACCATCGGAGGGGATGTACAGTTTTGATGAGCGGTGCATGTGAAGTGCGTGCCGTCGCACGCTGCAAAGGATTATCTCTGCCCTGTGAATCCACGTCTGTACAACACAAGAGGGGCAAAGCCACCGTGTGATTGGTAGACTTCCCGTCACACGACTAAACGCAATCCAGCTATTATCTGGCAACATCTCAGCCACAGTGACAGGGTTTCTCCCTGCATTTACTCACTCTTAACTAAGCTACAATCAATGTTATTGTTGGAAAATCATCGTTTCCTTGTTTTATATGGATAACTAGGGGTGTATCAACCTCTTGCTGTATTTATGTACTTAAAGTTCACACTAGTCTACCCAACTGTCTGATGTGTTTTTAAAAAAAATAAATTTTATAATTCCTTAAATAAAATAATAGTCTACATGTTTTATGTTTTTATAGTAATAACTGCAAAAATTTGCTTGTAGTCACACTAGTCATTGCCTTGTTTCCTCGATAACCAGTTAAGAGATTGACAGTCCATCAAAGCAGGGAAAGAACAGGGATATTTGGCAGGGATTGTCATGCGAAATCGTCACAAGACGGGTGTAAAAAAATAAATAAAAATTGTATAGGTAATTTAAATATATATCTATTTTGTCAATTAAATTAATGGTGCCCCGATATGATCCGATATTGGCAAAAAAAACATGTATCAACTCATATCAGCTTGCATAAAAATTTCCAATTTGAGCAGTGCCGCAGCGCAAAACTATAGCTAACACACAAAGTTGTTCTTTCTTTGTATTTTTTTGTGAAGCCATTTGCAAAAAGTAAACACGGTAGGCTACTAGGAGCAAGCAGCTACACAACAGATAAGCACGCAATATCACATCAGCTAGACAATACGTATTAAGTGTCCTTAATTGAACAAAATTGCAATTTAAAACACGACATGTCATAAAAAAGTATCAAGTAATTCTACTTTCATATTACTTACAGATACAAAGTCTCTAAGGCAGATTATGAAGTATCCAGTAACACATTTACTAAATTATTGTGACCACTAGGTCTTGCCTAAAAACAATTACCACTCCACTTCAACTTAAAGACACTATACGTCAATTCCAGACGGTGAATAATAAATAGGGTATTGTTTTTCGAACCTTTTTCCACATACTCAGTGGCCTAGTGGTTAGGGTGTCTGTGGTGAGATCAGCAGGTTGTGAGTTCGAACCCCGGCCGAGCCATACCAAAGACTATAAAAATGTTAGCCATTACCTCCCTGCTTGGCACTCAGCATCAATGGTTGGAATTGGGGGTTAAATCACCAAAAATGTTTCCCGGGCGTGGCCACCGCTGCTGCTCACTGCTCTCCTCACCTCAAAGGGGGTGAACAAGAAGATGAGTCAAATGCAGATGACACATTTCACCACACCTAGTGTGTGTGTGACAATCATTGGTACTTTAACTTTAAGTTAACTTTTTGTTTAAGTCGTTTCACTTACTCAAGCCTTTTGCAACATTCCACACTACAAAAATAATAAAGAGATCAAACATTTGGGCACCGCTGCTTTAGATAGTCAAGTTTGATCGTCTTCTTGACGCTCCGACAGAGCAAAAGCCAACTTTCCGAGGGCCTCACTGAAGTATTCAATCTCTGCAGTTTTTATTTAATAATCTGACCGTTTTAGGCTTTTTGGGAAGGAAAAGGGGTGAATGTGTGTGTGAACGGGTGAATGTGGAAATAGTGTCAAAGTGCTTTGAGTTCCTTAAAATAGGTAGAAAAGCGCTGTACAAGTACAACCCATTTACCATTGACATATCGTCCATCCACTATCCTGCAAAATTGAACAAATCAGATTAGACTAAAAATCCTTGAGCAAAAATACATTATCTTCGAAACGAGGAATTCTGATACAGCTGTTGTGAAGACGTCACGTTATTGCGCTGACGTAGCTAAGGTAAATCCAGCAAGCACAAGACATTGATACAACGTTGATTATACATACATCCTTTCAAACTGACTTGAGCAAAATAGTTGTATTTGGGGACAACGTTGATGTCCAACGTTGGATCCACTTTGTTGGTTGGGAAATTACCAAATTTCAAAGGTCAAATCAACGTTACAACCTGAATATTGAATAAACGTAGTCAAAAAGCATATTGTTTCAACGATATGTTTGAATTGCTCAACTTCAGGACCTAATTCAACAAGTTGTTGGGCCTGCTGGGTACAAGACACCTTCTATAAATGTATGTACAGTGTTATATACCCTGACCTCTTTCTAAACAAATTGTCAGAGTTAGGTTGTGACGAACCCCAAAATGCAGAGAAGGAGGCAGGCATTTTGCAGGTAAACATGATTTAATACTAGAACAAGAACAAAACCAAAAGGGTACAAACAAAAAGCCCGCACGAGGCGGATAACAAACTTGGCTATGAACAAACAAACTTGGGAGCAGGGAAAAAAAGTCAGTAAGCTACAAATACTAAAACCAGAACAAAACCAAAAGGGTAAAAACAAAAAGTGCGCACAAGGCGGATAACAGACTTGGCTATTAACAAACTTGGAAGCAGGGAACAAAATACAGTAAGCTACAAACCGCTACCAAATATAGTTTACCGCAACGCTGCATCGATAAGACATGACACTTAGCAAAGATAATAATCCAGCACTGACTGGATGGGAAGGCAGGTTAAAATAAGAGTGGGCTGATTGACACCAGGTGTGGCCAGGTGCCAATCAGCCACAGCTGAGGGGAAACAGCGCTTAGGGAGAAACACAGGAAACAGACAATATAAGAGTGCTGACACACAGAGGAAACAAAGACAAATGCAGAGGAAAAAACTAAAACATAACCAAACTGTAGGGCAGTGGTTCTCAAATGGGGGTACGCGTACCCCTGGGGGTAATTGAAGGTAAGCCAGGGGGTACATGAGATTTTTTAAAAATATTCTAAAAATAGCAACAATTCAAAAATCCTTTATAAATATATTAATTGAATAATACTTAAACAACTTTTGAATGTAAGTTCATAAACTGTGAAAAGAAATGCAACAATGCAATATTCAGTGTTGACAGCTACATTTTTTGTGGACATGTTCCATAAATATTGATGTTAAAGATTTCTTTTTTTGTGAAGAAATGTTAAGAATTAAGTTCATGGATCAAGATGGATCTCTATTACAATCCCCAAAGAGGGCACTTTAAGTTGATGATTACTTCTATGTGTAGAAATCTTTATTTATAATTGAATCACTTGTTTATGTTACAACAAGTTTGGAGTTATTTTTATATATGTTTTTCCATATAGTTTAAGAAAGACCACTACAAATGAGCAATATTTTGCACTGCTATACAATTTAATAAATCAGAAACTGATGACATAGTGCTGTATTTTACTTCTTTATCTATTTTTTTCAACCAAAAATGCTTTGCTCTGATTAGGGGGTACTTGAATTAAAGAAATGTTCACAGGGGGTACATCACTGAAAAAAGGTTGAGAACCACTGCTGTAAGGTACGAACATGACACAAACAAACATGTTTCCCTGCAGCTTCTGTTTCCTGCCCATGCACGCTGCCTGTAAAGTCATTTTCATATGTATCCATCTATTGACTATGCTCTCAAAAGCCATGTCCGTGATTAATGTAATGAGGTCAGGTTTGATGGGCTATTGTAATGGTTTGCACGTTGAGTCACATGTTGTTATGGGAGCCATTCATCATATCATTATTTATGGAATCCTCATTAAAATAAATGGTGGTGATTAGTGAGTTGATCTTATGTAAAACTCAAGTCATACTTTAAAGCAACGATTAATCAGCATATTCAAAGGAGTATCCGGTCTGTTTTTAGACTTACGGTGGACTGAGACAGCCACCGTCCTCACACAAAGCCCAGCGCTTGCTGTCGAGGGTTTGTTTTGTTGCTGATGGATCTGAAAAATAAATGAGGCATCAATGAAAAAAAAAAAAAAAAAAAAGTATTCTGCAGCAGAGGAACATAAAAGCATAGCGGAGGACTAAAATGAGCTTGCCATCGGTTAACTGCTTAGGTGCGTATGTTGTTTAGCAGATGGGACGGCATGGCCATGCCAGCAATCTGAGGGTTACTGGTTCAATCCCCACCTTCTACCATCCTAGTCACGTTCAATGTGTCCTTGAGCAAGACACTTCACCCTTGCTCCTGATGACTCCTGGTTAGCGCCTTGCATGGCAGCTCCCACCATACATGGGTGAATGTGGAAATACTGTCAGAGCTTTGGGCTCCCTAACAAGAGGTAGAAAAGCGCTATACAAGTACAACTATTTACCATTTTTTACAGGGATTCTCAAACTGTGGTATGCGGGCTCCATCTAGTGGTATGCCAAAAAAAACACTTTCCATCAAGTGGTATGCAAAAAAAAAAAAAAAAACTTAATTAAATATTCAAACACAGTGTTACTGTTCAAACTCCATGTATTACTCAGTGGCCTAGTGGTAAGAGTGTCCATCCTAAGATCGGTAGGTTGTGAGTTCTAACCCCAGCCGAGTCATACCATCCATGTTCTACCGCTTATTCCCTTTGGGGTCGCTGGTGCCTATCTCAGCTACAATCAGGTGGAAGGCGGGGTACACCCTGGACAAGTTGCCACCTCATCGCAGGGCAAACACAGACAGACAGACAACATTCACACTCACATTCACACACGAGGGCCAATTTAGTGTTGCCAAGCAACCTATCTCCAGGTGCATGTCTTTGGAGGTGTGAGGAAGCCGGAGTACCCGGAGGGAACCCATGCATTCACTGGGAAAACATGCAAACTCCACACAGAAAGATCCCGAGCCCGGAATTGAACCCAGGACTACTCAGGACCTTCGTATTGTGAGGCAGACGCACTAACCCCTCTGCCACCGTGAAGCCCCGAGTTATACCAAAGACTATAAAAATGGGACCCATTACCTTCCTGCTTGACACTCAGCATCAAGGGTTGGAATTATGGGTTGAATCACCAAAAATGAGCTGCCCACTGCTCCCCTCACCTCCTAGGTGGTGATGGGTCAAATGGAGAGGATAATCTCGCCACACCTACTGTGTGTGTGACAATCATTGGTACTTTAACTTTAATGTTACAGTGGCCAGAATATAAACCGCTGCTTTGTTTTTAATGGATATTTAGGTCTACAATGCTACTGTATTTTAGTGCCTGCAATTATGGTGGTACTTGGGGAAAAAAGTACCACTGGTTTAACATCAACGATGGACACAAACCAAGGCTGTTTTAATCAGAATAATCTCAGGTTGCTGTGGATAAATTTAGGTTTAATCACGATTCAATCCTGATCACCTGGTTATTTTGCACGCTGCCTGAAACAAATTGCCAGATTTTGAGTTATGATGGATTAATACCCATTAAAGCGTTAATTTAGACAGCCAAAACACAAATGCCAAGTCAGTGTCATGATCCGTGGTCCAGATCATGTTTTTGTTATCTTCTGTTAGTTTTAGACTTCATTAGTTCCTGTTTTTGTGCACCCTTGTTTGTTTTAGTTACCATGGCGACTTATGATTTTCACCTGCCTCTGGTGTTTGGGACGCGCACCTGTTTCCAGTCAAGATACTTCTATTCAAACCGCCCTTGCCAGTCAGTTGGTCTGGCGGCATTGCTAGTTTTCATGCCATAGTTCATGCTGCTCCTTTCATAACATAGTTCATGCCAAGTAAGTTTTGTTTCTTCATGCCACAGTTTAGTGAGTTTTTTTTCTTGTCCATATTTCTGTCTAAGTTGTATTTTTGCCTCGTGCGCCTTTTTGTTTGTTCCTATTTTGATAGTTATTAATTACAAATTTTCCTACCTTCACGCCCAGCCCAGATTAGTCAGTTTGCATCCCAGGAGAACACGTCATGACAGTCAGTACTGGATTCACATGCTTAGAAAGCTACCACTAACATGCTATACTGGAGACAGCTTCAGTTTGGACTTAGTATGGAAAATTATTTTTATTCCAAATTCTATCTAAATCATTTTAATTCTTGCTTTGCCGTGTACTACCCTTCCAAAAAGTTTCCTAATAATTGCTTCTGTAGTTTTTACCTAATCCTGCTAATTAACAAACCACAATCAGTTGATTCCCTCACACTTGATTGCATGGGGTTGGCTGAGGTACAAAAAGAGAAGGCTGTGAGTCATGGGACTGACCATACATTGATGCACCATTGCATTTTTCTACTCTTTTGAAAAATCAGATTGTTCTCCTCTGCTTCCCACTAGGATGAACAGTGACCAAGGAAGGACACAATGTCACTCTCCTTAAGGCGCACAATAATGTTTTGTGTTTTCTTCGCCTCTGCTACCTCTTACATTCAGTGCGATGACCGACATTGTTCTGAAAGCCTCTTTGCTTGTCACCTCTGATTGCTTGACTCTTATACTTCAAGGTTTGTTTTTTTTCCCTATTCATTCACACGGAACAGTTCTTTCAGATCTACTTTGTGGCTAAACTGCAACAATGAAGCAGTTAGGGAGTAGGTCACGAGTCACCCAAGTCTTTGTTGACTACAGATTTGCTATGTGAGGCCAATAGCAAATCATTGCAGTTATCATTTTACACTCAAATGATTGGAATTGCTTTTCCAAATTTCACATGTGAATGCTGAGGAATGAGTTTTCAAGACATATCTAATCATAGGTAATTATCAGCACATACTATTACAGTTTACTAATACCTTGCTGCAAAAGAGATTACAACAATTGTGCACACTTTGAGTAGGCTGGTATGTCAGTACTGAATCATAACTAGGGATGTACTGATTCCATATCACTGTTGTTTTGACACAAATGTTCCGAATAATCATTATTATTGCGGTATTGTTGAATGTCCGCAAAACGTAGTTATACACACGCTGAAATCTTTTGACCAAGTTATTTTTATTTTAAGATAAAAAACATAAAGAGAAACACTGTTTGAAAACCCACTATTTTGCATGTTTTGTGTTTCTAATCCATCAATGATAGCGTTTTAGTCTGTTTTAACAGCTAAGCTTTGTTCTGAATATTGGTTTGTACTGGCCCTGCGATGAGGTGCGACTTGTCCAGGGTGTGCCCCGCCTTCCGCCCAATTGTGGCTGAGATAGGCACCAGCGACCCCAACGGGAATAAGCGGTAGAAAATGTATGCATGGATGGTTTGAACTGAAGCACTTTCAGCTTCATTTAAATGAAAAGTGCTTAGTAATACAAACCCTGTTTCCATATGAATTGGGAAATTGTGTTAGATGTAAGTATAAATGCAATACAAGGATTTGTTAAAGTTAAGTTAAAGTTGAAGTACCAATGATTGTCACATACACACTAGGTGTGGTGAAATTTATCCTCGGCATTTTACCCATCCCCTCGATCACACCCTGGGAAGTGATGGGAGCAGTGGGCAGCAGCGTTGCGGCGCCCGGGAATCATTTATGGTGATTTAACCCCCAATTCTAACCCTTGATGCTGAGTGCCAAGCAGGGAGGTAATGGGTCCCATACATTTTATAGTCTTTGGTACGACTCGGCCAGGGTTTGAACTCACAACCTACCGATCTCAGGACGTACACTCTAACCACCCATATTCAATTGAATGCACTACAAAGACAAGATATTTGATGTTCAAACTCATAAACTTTATTTTTTTTTGCAAATAATAATCAACTTAGTATTTCATGGCTGCAACACGTGGCAAAGTAGTTGGGAAAGGGCATGTTCAAAACTGTGTTACATCACGTTTTCTTTTAACAACACTCATACCGGGCGGTATAGCTCGGTTGGTAGAGTGGCCGTGCCAGCAACTTGAGGGTTGCAGGTTCGATTCCCGCTTCCGCCATCCTAGTCACTGCCGTTGTGTCCTTGGGCAAGACACTTTACCCACCTGCTCCCAGTGCCACCCACACTGGTTTAAATGTAACTTAGATATTGGGTTTCACTATGTAAAGCGCTTTGAGTCACTAGAGAAAAGCGCTATATAAATATAATTCACTTCACTTCACTTCAATAAACGTTTGGGAACTGATGAAACTAATTGTTGAAGCTTTGAAAGTGGAATTCTTTCCCATTCTTGTTTTATGTAGAGCTTCAGTCGTTCAACAGTCCGGGGTCTTTTCTGTCGTATTTTATGCGCCACACATTTTCGATCGGAGACAGGTCTGGACTGCAGGCCCGCACTCTTTTTTTTTACAAAGCCACGCTGTTGTAACACGTGCTGAATGTGGCTTGGTGTTGTCTTGCTGAAATAAGCAGGGGCGTCCATGAAAAATACGGCGCTTAGACGGCAGTATATGTTGTTTCAAAAACTTTATGTACCTTTCAGCATTAATGGTGCCTTCACAGATGTGTAAGTCACCCATGCCTTGGGCACTAATGCACCCCCATACCATCACAGATGCTGGCTTTTCAACTTTGCGTCGATAACAGTCTGGATGGTTAGTTTCCCTTTTGGTCCCGATGACACGATTTCGAATATCTCCAAAAACAATTTGAAATGTGGACTCGTCAGACCACAGAACACTTTTCCACTTTGCATCAGTCTATCTTAGATGATCTCGGGCCCAGAGAAGCCGGTGGTGTTTGTGGATGTTGTTGATAAATGGCTTTCGCTTTGCATAGTAGAGCTTTAACTTGCACTTACAGATGTAGCGACAAACTGTATTTAGTGACAGTGGTTTTCTGAAGTGTTCCTGAGCCCATGTGATGATATCCTTTAGAGATTGATGTCAATTTTTGATACAGTGTTGTCTGAGGGATTGAAGGTCATGGTCATTCAATGTTGGTTTCTGGCCATTCTGCTTACGTGGAGTGATTTCTCCAGATTCTCTGAAAGCTTTGATGATATTATGGACCGTAGATGTTGAAATCTCTAAATTTCTTGCAATTGCACTTTGAGAAACGTTGTTCTTAAACTGTTTGACTATTTGCTCACGCAGTTGTGGACAAAGGATTGTACCTCGCCCCATCCTTTCTTGTGAAAGACTGAGCATTTTTTGGGAAGCTGTTTTTATACCCAATCATGGCACCCACCTGTTCCCAATTAGCCTGTGGGATGTTCCAAATAAGTGTTTGATGAGCATTCCTCAACTTTATCATTATTTATTGCCACCTTTCCCAACTTCTTTGTCACGTGTTTCTGGCAGCAAATTCTAAAGTTAATGATTATTTGCAAAAAAAAAAAATGTTTATCAGTGTGAACATCAAATATGTTGTCTTTGTAGCATATTCGACTGAATATGGGTTGAAAATGATTTGCAAATCATTGTATTCCATTTATATTTACATTTACAGTAACACACTTTCCCAAATCATATGGAAACGGGGTTTGTACAATCTAGTATTATTGGTTACTATTTCTGGCGAGTGTTGTGGCATCCCTTTTCAGCGGTCCTTGAACGCACCGTAAAAACACCTCCAAACTTAATAGCTTAGTTCACGGTTCCCCAAACTATGACCCGAGAGCGTCCAGAAGCTGGCCCACTGGATATCCCAAGGAAAATAAATAAAAAAATAAATAAATAAATAAATAAAAATAAATAATTAAATATATATACATATATATATATATATATATATATATATATATATATATATATATACATATATATATATAGCTACATATGTATATATATATATATATATATATATATATATATATATATATATATATATATATATACATGTATCTATATATATATATATATATATATATATATATAGTGCACGGACTACAGCACAAAAGTACAAACATTCGGTATTGTTGATTACTGGTATCGATTCCCGGGTAACAGGAATCGGTACCATATCGGTTCTAATGTGGAAGGTACACAACCCTATAAGTATAAGGATGAAGAATTATTGAATCATTGAAATGTCCTATTATTTATCTCATTAGGTCAGGGGTGTCAAACTCAAATACAGAGTGGGCCAAGATTTAAAACTGAACAAAGTCCCGGGCCGAGGTTGAACAAATGAACCTTTTAATAGGGACCAAAACAAGTTTTGCATTGAATATTGAACTAGCAAGGCTTATATAACTTTATAGTGACATGCAAAATCAAGTTTCCAATAATAATAATAATAATAATAATAAAAATAAATCAATGGCATATAAAAAAAAAATGAAATAACTCTTTTGTATTTGCAGCCTTCTGAGGTAATTATCCAAATAAACTTTTTCAACAGGCTAATAATACATTTGAAAATAAAATAACAATAAAGAATGAATCAAACATTCAAGCCTTGAAGTGGCAAGAGAAAGTGCATGGGGGGTTGAGGTGGGCGGGGTTGGGGGTGGGGGGTGTATATCGTTGCGTCCCGGAAGAGTTAGTGCTGCAAGGGGTTATGGTTATTTGTTCTGTTGTGTTTATCTTGTGTTACGGTGTTTCAGGTGTTCTCCTGAAATGTGTTTGTCATTCTTGTTTGGTGTGGGTTCACAGTGTGGTGCATATTTGTAACAGTGTTAAAGTTGTTTGTACGGCGACCCCTCGGCTGTTAACCAAGTATGCCTTGCATTTACTTGTGTCTGTGTGTAAAAGCCGCATATATTATGTGACTAGGCCGGCACGCTGTTTGTATGGAGGATAAGCGGACGTGGACGACAGGTTGTGGATGATGCTAGAGGCAGTGCCTTTAAGGCCCGCCCCCAATATTGTTGTCCGGGTGGAAATCGTGAGAAATTGGGGAAAATGGATGGCTCGGGAGATTTTCAGGAGGGGCGCTGAACTTCGGGAGTCTCCCGGGAAAATGGTGGTGGTGGTGGTGGGGGGAGGCTGGGGGTGTATAATACGAATCATAAATAACTTAACCATTTATGAAAGGAACTGTTCTATTTGGAAATTATTGATGTAAATTGTGCTACAAATGGAATACAAAAAGTGAACATATGTGTAAATCAGTGGTTCTCAAATGGGGGTACCTGTACCCCTGGGGGTACTTGAAGGTATGCCAAGGGATACGTGAGATTTTTCAAAAATATTCTAAAAATAGCAACAATTAAAAAATCCTTTATGAATACATTTATTGTATAATACTTCAACAAAATATGAATGTAAGTTCATAAACTGTGAAAAGAAATGCAACAATGCAATATTGAGTGTTGACAGCTAGATTTTTTGTGGACATGTTCCATAAATATTGATGTTAAAGATTTCTTTTTTTGTGAAGAAATGTTAAGAATTAAGTTCATGAATCCAGATGGATCTCTATTACAATCCCCAGAGAGGGCACTTTAAGTTGATGATTACTTCTATGTGTAGAAATCTTTATTTATAATTGAATCACTTGTTTATTTTTTTCAACAAGATTTTAGTTATTTCTATATCTTTTTTCCCAAATAGTTCAAGAAAGACCACTACAAATGAGCAATATTTTGTACTGTCATACATTTTAATAATAACTTGGATTTATATCGCGCTTTTCTAAACACTCAAAGCGCTCACACAGAAGTAGGACTCAACATTCACACCTGGTGGTGGTAAGCTACATCAGTAGCAACAGCTGCCCTGGGGTAGACTGACGGAAGCGTGGCTGCCAGTTTGCGCCTACGGCCCCTCCAACCACCACCTATCATTCATTCACCAGTGTGAGCGGCACCGGGGGCAAAGGGTGAAGTGTCCTGCCCAAGGACACGACGGCAGTGATTTTTTTGGATGTCAATAGGTGGGAAGCGAACCTGAAAACCTCAGTTTTCTGGCCGGCCGCTCTACCGACTACGCCATGATGCCCCAATAATTAAATAATAAATCAGAAACTGATGACATAGTGCTGTATTTTACTTCTTTATCTATTTTTTTCAACCAAAAATGCTTTGCTCTGATTAGGGCAGTGGTTCTTAACCTTGTTGGAGGTACCGAACCCCACCAGTTTCAAATGAGCATTCACCAAATCCTTCTTTAGTGGAAAAAAAAATGTTTTTTCTTAATTTAATGATGTTACTATATTAAAGAAATACAAATAAAGATATATCTTACAAATAGAAAGTTACAGGAATGTACACATGTTTACATCTCATTGTGCAACATGTGAATGTTTTAGTGGGACCTAAATGCGATCGATATCTGAAAGGGGTACAAATTATTTCCAACCCCACCTTGTACAGAGCTCATGAAAAACAATGTTGTTTTTTTCTGTCATTGTAAGTGTGGCAAAACACTTATATCAGAAAATAATTTCATGGAAATGATTGCTGTCATTTGATTATAATAATAAAACATTGAACTTTTTATTTAGTCAGGTTTCGACGGAGGCTCCGTCGAACCCCTAGGGTTCGATCGAACCCAGGTTAAGAACCAATGGATTAGGGGGTACTTGAATTAAAAAAATGTTCACAGGGGGGGTACATCACTGAAAAAAGGTTGAGAACCACTGACGTAAGTAACTGGTATGAAACGGAAAGAGGATATCTGTCAGGCTTGGACTTGGATTTGGTTTACTCCTTCGATGCAGAGGGATTGCAGGACAAGCCAGGTGAGACTGTGAGTACATGGTTTATTTGGAATACTAAATACAAAAAAACAAACAAACTAAGGGCGCTCACAAAGAGGTACAAAACTTGGCTACAAAAATACAAACAGGAAAACAAAACAACTGCTCGATGGCATGAAAGACAATGAACTAAACTTAAACATGCACTGTGGCAGAACTACGAATAACTAACACAAAAACACTTACTGTGACCGGTACAAGGGGCATGGATAGCAAGGGAATCGAGGATGCGTGAAGGCATGAGGCAGAATACAAATAGCAAAGTTCCCAGGACGAGGACAGAAACAGAATGGTATAAATACTAGCTGTGATAATCAGGAACAGGTGCGGGACTGAGGGCAGGGCGTGACTGAGAGACCAGGTGGAAACTAATGGGTTACTATGGAAACAAACAAAACCAGGAAGTGTAAAACGGGAAACAAGAGTCCAAAAACAAAACAAACATGATCAAACTTAAAACTGAATTACAGGCATGACAACATCAAAAATAAGTGACAGTATCATGTAAAAAAAAAGTATTCATCAGACGTTTTCTCCTGCTTTCCAATGGTGGGATATTTGAAACATTTGCCATGTCCCTACAATAAAATGCACACATCCAAAACGCTGATGTGCAAGAAAGGCCAGTAAAACCACTGATTGACTCCTGTTTCTGTTTTGTCTTCTGCAGGATACTGCTGACGGTGGTTGTGATCTTTCGCATCCTGATAGTGGCTATTGTGGGGGAGACGGTTTATGAGGATGAGCAGACCATGTTCATCTGCAACACCCTGCAGCCGGGATGCAACCAGGCGTGCTATGACAAGGCCTTTCCTATTTCCCATATCCGCTACTGGGTTTTCCAGATCATACTGGTGTGCACGCCCAGCCTCTGCTTCATCACGTACTCCGTTCACCAGTCGGCCAAACAGAGAGACAGGCGTTACTCCTTCCTATATCCCATAATGGAGCGAGACTATGGAGGAAGGGATGGGGCGCGAAAGCTCCGAAATATTAACGGGATTTTAGTTCAGCACGGCGGTGACGGCGGAGGAGGTAAAGAAGAACCGGACTGCCTTGAAGTGAAGGAGATCCCTAACGCCCCCCGAGGCCTCACCCACGGGAAGAGCTCCAAAGTACGTCGACAGGAAGGGATCTCACGGTTTTACATCATCCAGGTGGTGTTCCGAAACGCCCTGGAGATCGGATTTTTGGCAGGCCAGTACTTTCTCTACGGCTTCAGCGTGCCTGGGATTTTCGAATGTGACCGCTACCCGTGTCTAAAGGAGGTGGAGTGCTACGTGTCCCGCCCCACGGAAAAAACGGTTTTCCTGGTGTTCATGTTCGCGGTGAGCGGAATTTGCGTGGTGCTCAACCTGGCCGAGCTCAACCATCTGGGCTGGCGCAAGATTAAAGCGGCCATCAGGGGCGTCCAGGCCCGCAGGAAATCCATTTGTGAGATCAGGAAGAAAGACATGGCGCATCTGTCCCAACCGCCCAACCTGGGGCGCACACAGTCCAGCGAGTCAGCTTACGTCTGATGATAAAGAGCAGAGGAAGAGGAGTGGAATGAATGTGCAGGGAGTGCAAAAAGATAAAAAAAAGGCAGCGGCTATGATTTTTAAAGGGATGGAGAGGTCAAATCAGTTGAAAGGACGCCTCTCTGTGATGATGGGATGAAGACCAACCCTCCACCTGGGTCACTTTCAGAGTGAAAACTGAAAATTCAAGCATCTTTTGAGAGCTGTTCTACCTGCATTTTTTTTAAACTACAATCTCCTCTGTCCTATTTTAAATCCTCAAAAGGCAGGACAGGGAACAACTGAGTGGAAGAGAACTGTTTTATGTTATTTTGGGCTGGTGGGATTGGGGAGGCTGGGGGGTTGGGGGGGAGGACATGACGACAGTCCATGGTGCTTTTCTGGACTGTGTCAGCGTCAGTGAAAAAAAGGCATGGACGAAGGGTCAGGGGGGGGTGAGCCTCAACAGCGTGAGGAAAAGGAACGGAAGACCCGTCGAAGCCGACGTCGGGGGGAGGAATGAGGAAAGTTTGTGAGGGCGTAAGATTAGAACGTGAAAGAGGAGTCGCATCCCCCCCAGCGGCGGGAGAGTGAAGCCGAGTGAGAAAAAGCTGCTTCTGATCACCGTCATCCTTGTCCAAGCCAAAGCCAAGAGAAGAAGACTGATGATGTTTATGTTTTGTCTCTTGGCAAAAGATTATTTCAACACAAACACAGCTAGTACCACCCCCCTAAACCCCCTCCCCAACCCCTCAGCCCCTTCCCTATTTGTCGCTTACGCCACAGTTGGCAGCTATGCTAGACCCCCAGGGGGGCTGAGGATGACAGTAATGACCCCCTTGCTGCTCTCCTTCTACGTCCATGTTGGAGAGGAACAAGTGAACAGGAAGACGCGGAGTGTGTAAACGCTCCCAAAGCACAAACCAAACGATCCTCCGATTGCGGCATTCCAGGGCGCTGAGAGTCGAGGGAGAGGGAACGAGAGGAGAAGCCATCATTTTATTTTTACAGCTTGAATTCATTCTGTGACATTTATTAACGACGTCTTATGCTTTTCTTTTGAGAACGCAATGGTGCCATCCTTGACAGATTTTAAACATTCTTGAAAAGATGAATATAGCGTATCAATGATGTTATTTATACATTTAGAGTATATCCAAATAGATTTATTTATCTTTATGGGTGAGTCCTTTGGGACGTCACGTTCAGATTTCCAAATGTGTTTGTCTTTTTTTTTTTTTTTGTATTCTTTTTCATTAATGAGACTGCTTATTGACATGAGAATGAAAGGGTTACCCCTCGTGAGCTTTTGTTTTTCCAAATAATATTAGTGCGTGCCACTGATTTTGCGAAGTCCTCCGGATAGCCAGCGTCCTCTGCAGCGGACATTTATGTTTTGCAGAGCATGCCGGCAATTGTCTGACGACTAGGGATGTGTACTGAATCAGTACAACCGGGTACCAATTCACGTAAAATCAAACAGTGCCATATTCCGATACCTTTGTAGCACGGCACGTCAGGTCCGATTGCAGACTCGGATATGAATACCGTATTTTTCGGAGTATAAGTCGCTCTGGAGTATAAGGCTCACCTGTCGAAAATGCATAGTAAAGAATGAAAAAAAAAACATATATAAGTCGCACTGCAGTATAAGTCGCATTTTAGGGGGAAATTTATTTGATAAAACCCAACACCAAGTATAGACATTTGAAAGGCAATTTAAAATAAATAAAAAATAAAGAATAGTGAACAACAGGCTGAATAAGTGTACGTTATATGACGCATAAATAACCAACTGCGAAGGTGCCTGGTATGTTAACGTAAAATGGTAAGAGTCATTCAAATAACTATAACATATAGAACATGCTACACGTTTACCAAACAATCTGTCACTCCTAATTGCTAAAGCCGATGAAATCTTATACGTCTAGTCTGTTACGTGAATGAGCTAAATAATATTATTTGATATTTTACGGTAATGTGTTAATAATTTCACACTTAAGTCGCTCCTGAGTATAAGTCTCATCCCCGGTCAAACTATGAAAAAAACTGCGACTTATAGTCCGAAATATACGGTAGTCAAGCACTCATAGCGGACTCAGCGGTACTGAACATGTTCCCTGCCAACAAAGCACAAGGCGCTCATAAGCAGAGTAAGGCGCCATTTTTCAAACTGCGCTAGCTCGATGCTAATTTACATTAGATTTGCCATAGACATGCTAACGATTATCATTAGCGATTATACATGGCGATTTCAACACCTCCAAATTTAGTAATAAAAACTACAACAGGGATGCAAGTTACAATGAAACAGCTGTAATAAGTACAAATCTTACAGTATAAACACCTCGTAGGGTTCAACAAAAGAAAAGACTTGCACATTCAACTTACTGGCAAAGACTACTTCCTAGCTTAGGTGACACACTGTAGTCTATACACTACTGCCATCTATCCTCTTGGAATTGCAACTGCATGCTTCAACCCAGCAGGCATAAAACATTGAAACAATGTTGAGAACCTGTAGAATTAGGTCCTGAGCAGTTCTAACTTAACGTTGAAACAACATGCTTTTTGACGACGTTTGATCACTGTCAGGTTGTGACGTTGCTTTGACCATTGAGATTTGGTCGTTTCCCAACCAACGACGTGGATCCAACGTTAGACATCAACGGTGTCTCAAATGTACAAATACAACTATTTTGCAACATTGCTTCAGTGTCAGTTTTAAAGATCATTTATGTATAAACAACATTGTATGAATGTCTTGTGCCTGCTGGGATAATAATAATGCAGTACAGTACTTGCAAGTGAGACACAAAATTGTAAGAAAACAAGATAACAATTGAATAGCACAGCTCAGTATTACATGTTAAATGAATATTTTTGAACACACATTAGAACACAACATTGGTACCGTTTATTACTGGTATTGAGTCCCAAGTACCGGGATTGAAATGTGAAAGGTACCCATCCCTATTGGCAGACAGTCCAGGCTATACCATGCCTCCCGCACAATCAGCTGGGATAGGCTCCAGCACGCCTGCGACCCTTATGAGGTTAAGCGGCACAGAAAGTAGATGGTTAGCTATTTCCCGAAAATGTGTAGCTCAGACAAAATAAAACAAACGGCCACTGCAGAGGATGCTGGTTCTCAGGACGATATGCAATGTTTTGAAAAGTGCTGGGAAAAAAATAATCAAAAGTTTGTTCATTCTTCCCCACAGAAAGCCTTGTTTTGTTTCATCAAAATCTGCTGCACAGCTTCAGGCAACTGAGGCCTGTGAGCCATTTGAAAAAAAAAAGGCATGTTTACATGATGCAATGTTGTTGAATGATCAAGCTGTGTTACCAATGAATAGTAGATTGCATGTGCATTGATCCCCTGAGGGGGTTTCAGCTTGCATGCAATGTATGAGGAACGTAAAAGAGAGCTTTGAAAGAAGAATGATTTTTTTTTTTTTAAAGTGTTGCACCTTGATTTGGGAGAGTGGCAGACAGAAGGAACTCTGATTAGGTAGAATTGTGTTGTCAGACACACACATAAAAACTGTTACAAACTCACTGTGCGCCTATGAAACCAGATATATGGACAGTATTGTTGACTACAAAAGGGGTTTGGCTACCTCTTCATCTGTCGGCAACCGAGAACGACCCATTTAAATCATTTTTACTGATTCTCGTACTGAGACAAAGATGCCTCGACACGGTGATGATGATATCAGTTGTGACTAAACACCAGAATGCTTCTTACGCACAACATAGCAAACTCAACAGATACGTTGTCTTATGTGGTAGTCACCAGAGGGGAAGAAACAACAGATTATTAATCACAAGGCACTTAGGGTTAGAGCGAGGGGATTTAACCCTACCCTCATACATGAAAAAAACATATGTCCAATGTTTACAACGTTAACAAGTCACCTGATTACAATCGCACAATGTACATAATATGCATACCAATAATAATAATCAGTTCAAATGACCGACGCTATAACTGTTTTAAATGTGGATCTGTTTACATGTACATTCTTACTGATATAGGGTCAAGTCAAGTAGCGCTAGCAAGGCACTGTCCTGTGCAACACAGCGTACTATCGCACAGCCACACTCACATCCGTTACATTAGCAGAACTGGCGTTCAACTTCAAAGGTTTCAATGTATGTCTGTTAGAGTTACATTTAATAATGTAAACGCTCTGTGAAGCCCTTTTATCTACAAACCCCTTTTCCATATGAGTTGGGACATTGTGTTAGATGTAAATATAAACGGAATACAATGATTTACAAATCATTGTGTTCTGTTTATATTTACATCTAACACGATTTTCCCAAGTCATATGGAAACAGGGTTTGTATTTTTAAAAAGGCGTATTATTGACTATGCCAGCCAAAACAGACCCTAATGACAGGGCCCACAAGTAGTTTTATTACGCCTTAAGTTAATATTTGAAGAATTACGTATATGTCCGTATGTCATGCGCATGTATTTATACCTATTCACCATCAATACACAACTGTGAAACGATAATTTTCGCACTTCCAGTATGTTAAAGTGGTGGAACTGTAAAGTAATGAAGAATACCTTGGTTTTCCTGAAGAATCCGTTCCTAAGTGTCAGGTGACAACAGAATATGAATACTGAAAAAAATATATATTTTAAAATGATGTAACTCCAACAAGTCCATTCCATACACACAAAACAATGAATTATAGTTTTACAGCAGAAAACAATGCAATGTGTTACAAACCCCGTTTCCATATGAGTTGGGAAATTGTGTTAAATGTAAATATAAACGGAATACAATGATTTGCAAATCCTTTTCAACCCATATTCAATTGAATATGCTACAAAGACAACATATTTGATGTTAAAACTGATAAACATTTTTTTTTGTGGAAATAATCATTAACTTTTTAATTTGATGGCAGCAACACGTGACAAAGAAATTGGGAAAGGTGGCAATAAATAGTTGAGGAATGTTCATCAAACACTTATATGGAACATCCCACAGATGTGCAGGCTATTTGGGAACAGGTGGGTGCCATGATTGGGTATAAAAGCAGCTTCCATGAAATGCTAAGTAATTCACAAACAAGGATGGGGCGAGGGTCAACACTTTGTAAGCAAATTGTCTAAAAGTTTTAGAACAACATTTCTCAACGTGCTATTGCAAGAAATTTAGGGATTTTACCGTCTATGGTCCGTAAAATCTTCAAAAGGTTTTAGAGAATCTGGAAAATTCACTGTTCGTAAGCGATGATATCACGGACCTTTGACCCCTCAGGCGGTACTGCATCAAAAACCAACATCAGTGTGTAAAGGATATCACTACATGGGCTCAGGAACCACTGTCATAAAACCAATGTCAGTAAATACAGTTGGTCGCTACATCTGCAAGTGCAAGTTAAAACTCTACTATGCAAAGCGAAAGCCTTTTTTTAACAACACCCAGGAACGCCGCCGGCTTCGCTGGGCCCGAGCTCATCTAAGATGGACTGATGCAAAGTGGAAAAAAAAGTGTACTGTGGTCTGACGAGTCCACATTTCACATTATATTTGGAAACTGTGGACGTAGTGTCCTCTGGAACAAAGAGGAAAATAACCATCCGGATTGTTATAGGCGCAGAGTTCAAAAGCCAGCATCTGTGATGGTATGGGGGTGTATTAGTGCCCAAGGCATGGGTAACTTACACATTTGTGAAGGCACTATTAATGCTGAAAGGTCCATACAGGTTTTGGAGCAACATATGTTGCCATCCAAGCAACGTTATCATTGACGCCCCTGCTTATTTCAGCAAAATGATGCCTAGCCACGTGTTACAACAGCTTGGCTTCGTAGTGAAAGAGTGCGGGTACTTTCCTGGCCCGCCTGCAGTCCAGACCTGTTTCCTATCAAAAATGTGTGGCGCATTATGAAGCGTAAAATACAACAGCGGAGACCCCGGACTGTTGAACGACTGAAGCTCTACATAAAACAAGAATGAGAAATAATTCCACTTTCAAAGCTTCAACAATTAGTTTCCTCAGTTCCCAAAAGTTTATTGAGTGTTGTTAAAAAAAATGTGTTGTAACACAGTGGTGAACATGCCCTTTCCCAACTACTTTGGCATGTGTTGCAGCCATGAAATTCTAAGTTAATTATTATTTGCAAAAAAAAATAATAATAATACAGTTTATGAGTTTGAACATCAAATATCTTGTCTTTGTAGCATATTCAACTGAATATGGGTTGAAAAGGATTTGCAAATCATTGTATTCCGTAAGGGAATAAGGGGTAGAAATGGATGGATGGATGGATGTATTCCGTTTATATTTACATCTAACACAATTTCCCAACCCATACGGAAACGAGATGTGTATATATTTAGGTTTCAAAGGAATAGCGATTGTTGAAGGACCAAAATTGATGCTGTGGCGCATTTGCTTTCATGTCGGTTGCGACTTTTATTTTATTTTGTAGTGGTAGCGACTTCCTCCCGGTCAACTTCCTTTGTTTTCACTTTATCGAAGTGCACCGAAGGTTGAATAAGTTAAAGTACCTCTGATAGTCACACACACACACACTAGGTGTGGCGATTATCCTCTGCATTTGACCCATCCCCTTGTTCCACCCCCTGGGAGGTGACGGGAGCAGTGAGCAGCAGCAGTGGCTGCGCTCGGGAATCATTTTGGTGATTTAATTCCAACCCAATTCCAACTCTTGATGCTGAGTGCCAAGCAGGGAGGTAATGGGTTATAGGTCCCATTTTTATAGTCTCTGGTATGTCTTTGGTCTTTGGTATGACTCGGTTTGAACTCACGACCTACCGTTCTCAGGGCGAACACTCTAACCACAAGGGCGAGGGTCAGCAACCCGCGGCTCTAGAGACACATGCGGCTCTTTAGCGCCGCCCTAGTGGCTCGCTGGAGCTTTTTCAAAAATGTATGAAAAATGGAAAAAGATGAGGGGAAAAACATATTTTTTGTTTTAATATGCTTTCTGTTGGAGGACAAACATTACACAAACCTCCCTAATTGTTAATAAAAAGCATACTTTTTTTATCAAACATGCCTCACTGATTCGAGTATTTGGCGAGCGCCGTTTTGTCCTACTAATTTTGGTGGTCCTTGAACTCACCGTAGTTTGTTTACCTGTCTAACTTTCTCCGACTTTCTAAGACGTGTTTTATGCCGCTTCTTTTTCCGTCTCATTTTGTCCACCAAACTTTTAACGTCGTGCATGAATGCACAAAGATGACTTTTGTTGACGTTATTGACTTGTGTGGAGTGCTAATCAGACATATTTTGGTCACTGTATGACTGCAAGCTAATCGATGCTAACATGCTATTTAGATTCAATATTGTTCATTGTCATATGCACAGTTAAACAGACAGTTTGCCGTACGATGAAAATCTTACTTTGCTAGTCCACCCTTCAACAAGTCACACTGTACTTAGCTAAAAATAAAACATGTACAAACAAGGCACAGTAAGTAACATAACATTATTGCACATTCTGATTGACAGTCAACAGTATAAATATGTAGGTGACCATGGGTCGGAGCAGCAGGTAAAGTGTTTTAGTGATCAAAGGTGCTAGCTATATGTACATAGGCTAGCTATATGTACATATTGAATCATTATATGTAAATATTGCATCATTATGCCTCATTTGTAGCTATATTTGAACTCACTTCCTTTAAGTCCTCTTAATTCAATTTATATCTCACGACAGTATCTGTATGTAATATGGCTTTTTAAATATTTGCGGCTCCAGACATATTTGTTTTTGTATTTTTGGTGCAATATGGCTCTTTCAACATTTTATGTTGCCGACCCCTGACAATGCCATTGAGCGGGCAGGAGACGTCGAGATCAAATTGGGGCCACATTGGAGCCACGTTGGGGCCTTTTGATTGATTGATTGATTGATACTTTTATTAGTAGATTGCACAGTACAGTACATATTCCGTACAATTGACCACTAAATGGCAACACCCGAATAAGTTTTTCAACCTGTTTAAGTCGGGGTGCACCTTAATCAATTGTGCTGGTTTCCACTAGAGTCCTAAAACAACACCTCCAGGCAACTTCAACCCTTTACTAATACCCTCCTCCATTTACATCCCATCTCCCCGGATTATAAATAACCTAATGTAAATAATCAAATGTACTTCTAATGTATATACTATACTTGTTCTTATGCTATCTGAACTCACCATGTTCTCTGCTGGCTGCACATATCCTACTAAGTAAGACCTACACTGTTTCAATGTCCACTTCTCTGTTGATGCAATTGTTGATGACTGAAGTACTGATATCAACCAAAGCTCCTCATCCCACCCCCCGGATTGTAAATAATGTAAATAATTCAATGTATATACTCTGATGATTAACTTGTGTGATGACTGTATTATGCTGATAGTATATATTTGTACCATGATTTGATTAACGTGGACCCCGACTTAAACAAGTTGAAAAACTTATTCGGGTGTTACCATTTAGTGGTCAATTGTACGGAATATGTACTGAACTGTGCAATCTACTAATAAAAGTATCAATCAATCAATCAATCAAAGTCCGATAAATAACACATTTTACTTGCAGTGTAAACAGGCAGCTGGAAAAATAACGATTAAAAGGCTTGGCTTGCAGTTTAAACGTAGTCTGTGTTACAACCTGACGTAGCATTTTCAAACCGCAAAGCTGCGGTCTGTCTCGGAGCTCTAGAAAGAAAGGATGAAGACAACCAAATCTCTGTTCTCTATTCACTTCCACTGTCATAATCTCTATGATTCTTCCAGGTGCTTATCCCCAGATTTAGACTGTTCCAGGCATCATTTTTGCTTCCCATTTGGGATTGATGCGTTCCACTGTCGCGACACACCATAATGCCTATAAATAGACTTTGAGTCTTGGCTTGGTTAGCACTTGTAGAAAAAAGGCTTATCGCTGACCTGGAGCCTTAAGGCAAGCCAATGTCCTGTGCTATTCGCAGAGTCGCTACCTAGGACTGATCTCATCTCCACCACACAGGGCATTTAAACGTTGAACACACATGTAGCCTCTCGTTATGTCTGGTTTCACTCAGGCCAGTGTGAGGATGTAAAGGATGTACAGTAAAAGTGTGCTTTGCCGTGTCAGTGCAACTTTCTTTGCAGGAAAACGACACAGCGGTCCAACGTTACACTGCTCTCCAAAGTCTAAATTTCTATTTGTCGATGTGAAATTCATTATGCAACTTTTTTTTTCTGTTGTTGTTCTAATTTGCATATCTTTTCAAACGTGTGGATTCAGTTTGTTGTCCGTTGCTCTTTTTGTGCAGTCACGCGTCCAAAAAAAAGAAAGTTTTTGTATTCAAATGAACAAAAGAAAAAAACAAAAAACAATGCGTTAAAAAAAAAAAAGAAAGAAAAAAAATCAAGGGTAGAGATCTGAAAAGACGACAAAAAAGAAAACATGTGATATCGCCTCCCTTGCCAAAGTGATATGCAAAATTTGCTTTAATAAAAAAAAAATGCATGTGTAACGGATAGATTAAGCATGTTTCTCTTTTCTTCGACAATAACTTTGAACAATTTTTTTTTTAGAGAGCTGTCACGTCTTGATGCCAAGTGTGTATATAAATGACCGTGTTGTTCAGACACAGTGGTGCCTCGGTTTTCAAAAGATCAGACAGAAACTGGATTGTACAAAAACCCAATTTTACCCGTTAAAAAATGATGTAAACCTAATCAAAGTGAGTGTTTCAAGCTTTGTGCGGCACTAGCTTTCACAAGTGTTTTAAACATTATACTTCGCCAAAATACAAAAACAGTATAAGCGGATGTAAAAACATGAAACATTCAAAGCTAACAATTTTAGCTACACTATGCAACACTAGTCATTCCACAACATCTTTCTCAATTAGCTTGTTAGGTAAGTAAGAAACATTGAAATACATAAAAACATGGATGTAATTGGTGATTACGCTAACAAAATTGCAAATGAGGCTAAAACGTGTTGTTTGTTAGCTAATGAGAGCGATTTGGCTAAGTTTAGCTACCAATGCCAGCTATCATTATACCGTCGAAACAACAAAAAAGAAGACTACTTTGTTTATTGTTGTTTAGTAATACAACAATTAAACATTATACTAGTATATAATATAAAAGCAACTTTTAGAAAAGCGTATAATATTGCTCACCAACAGGAACGTAGCCACCATAGCATCCATTTGGAAATATTTTTGTTTCCGAAGCATGGCCAATATTAACTCTCGCCTTGCTTGTCGTTTATGAATAATTTCTCTTGAACTGTTCTTCTCAGACTTGTAGTGTGTGCGGGCAGAATTTGGGGCAAGTTGTCGGCCATTCTCTGAGACTGCTTTTGTGCGTGTTCATGCAGTCCAAGGCCATGAGTGACAGCCATGAACGCCACTCTTTTCATTCAAGCCACCTAACATTTTTATTTAACATAATTAGCAATAAAACTGTTAAAAAATATATTATTCTAGACCAGTGGTTCTCAAATGGAGGTATGCGTACCCCTGGGGGTACTTGAAGGTATGCCAAGGGGTACGTGACATGTTTTCTTAAATATTCTAAAAGTAGCAACAATTCAAAAATCCTTTTATAAATATATTTATTGAATAATACTGTAACAAAATATGAATGTAAGTTCAAAAACTGTGAAAAGAAATGCAACAATGCAATATTCAGTGTTGACAGCTAAATTTTTTTGTGGACATGTTCCATAAATATTGATGTTAAAGGTTTCTTTTTTTTGTGGAGAAATGTTTTGAATTGAGTTCATGAATATAGATGGATCTCAATTACAATCCCCAAACAGAGCACTTTAAGTTGATGATTACTTCTATGTGTAGAAATCTTTATTTATAATTGAATCACTTGTTTATTTTTCAACAAGTTTTTAAGTTTTTTTTTTTTCCCCCAACAAGAAAGACCACTACTAATGAGCAATATTTTGCACTGTTTTACAATTTAATAAACCAGAAACTGATGACATAGTGCTATATTTTACTTCTTTATCATTTTTTTCAACCAAAAAGGCTTTGCCCTGATTAGGGGGTACTTGAATTAAAGAAATGTTCACATGTTGGCAGCACAATTAAAATAAAACATGTTTTTAATTCTTTATTGCCTTTTGACACTGAAAATTACATATTTTTTGGTTGTTTTTAAATGTTATTAATTTTGTCTCAAAATATAATTCAAACAAAACAACCGTTTTTGTTTTTCTATTTACATTCAGGAAAAGAAAAATAAATGGCCAAAACATAGACTGACCCAAATTTTTTCTAGATCCCAACACTATTGACACATTATAGATAATGAATAGATCATATTTTTCGGACTATAAACCGCACTGGACTATAAGCCACAGATATTGTATACAGGTTGTGAAATGAGATAATTATATAGAAATTGATAAATCTTTGTTTACATACTATTAATTGTTCCCAAACGCAGCCTGTGACACGACATTAAAACGTCTGATCAAACAAAACTGGTCATTGATGGGTTTTATTCATCCTTTACGAGATGAATAAAATGTTCTCCTTTTTTAATAAGGTTTATCAGGATTCTTCTTCCTAGTACTTTGTAAATACTTTAAGTTGGAACAGTTTCTTAAAGTGGATATTTTTACTACATTGTTTGCTCAATTCATTCCATAATTTAGCTGTTAGCAAAGAAAAATTAGCCCCTTTTTTGTATAAACTGCAGAGAAAAAAGCATGGGAAAAACAGTAGTGGGTTATAGTTGGAAAATAGGATAGTTTCACCTGCAGAAAACGATGCAAAATGCAATAAAAAATTATGAATAAAAGTGATAAAATAGCATTTAACATCAATTTTACCTTTTTTTGAAGACTCTTGTTGGTGATAAGAGTACTCTCCTACTAGGAATATTTTGCTATCGTACTCATTTTCCTTTGAATTCGTGGGATTCTTTATCGGACACTTGACTCCGTGGAATGTTGAGCTGAACAGTGACCGAAATAAACAAAACATTGCGGCGAAAACCAAAATCATGCGAAAATTAGGGCGGACAAAAACCGAGGTACCACTGTAGTACAAAGCAAACACGATACCAACTCAGTGATGTCCAAACTACCTTTTGTAGTTCAACATGATTTTGAAAACTCCCTTCAAAGAGTCAACCTTTGAGCTTAGGATATTTGCACATGGAAAAAAAAGAAAAACCTTTAAAATATCTCATAGAAGAGGTTCTGCTCCACAAACCAACAAAACAAACAACAGGGTACAGTCAGGTATGGAAAACCAGGCCAGTCCAGAACATTCCAGGGTTTAAACCCCAGCACAGTCTTGTTAAAATACAAATTACTTTTTTTTATTTTTTTGTGATTTCAATACAGGTCAATTCTCAGTCAAATCAAATGTTTTTAATAGTTTCAGTACAACAGACTCAGGAAATTAATTCTGATCTTTAGCGACAAAAATACCTTTTATATAAATACTATCTACCGTTGACCGTCTATTTGGAAAGCTGAGTCAATTGATCAATGATCTACTGGTGCTACTGAGATTTGATTCCACCAAAACGCAGCCATCAATTTAGACCCAATCTCCTTTTCTTTAAAGTTGGGCTCATTGTTGTGACTGTTAGCAAGAAATTACAAATAAAACATGTTCATATTCAATTTTATACTAAAGTACACTAGCAAACAATCAGATTCCTCAGGAAAGCATCGACAAGTTGAGGTGTTTCATTCATTAAACCAGGTCAAATGTTGTTCCTTTAGTTTACGGTACCTAAAGGTTGGAGCAAATCACACTGTCATCGATTGACAGGATGATAGAGAATTGTTTTACAACTAAGCAGTTATTGATGTCCTCCATTAATATTTAATTATTGCACATTTAAGAACCGACTGATGTGTCTTCCAACTGGTAACTGGACTAAACCGTACCACTTTGACTTTAGATGACGGCAGGCCGACAGGGGCAAACACGCAACAAACGCCACAAACGCCATGAAACACATACCGCAATCAAAATAAAAATAAAAACAAATGCAAGAGAAAAATGCCCAAAACTGCATCTGAGAAATGCTCCAAATTGCCAAAACAAACTGGAAGTTAGCCAAGCTACCAGCGGCACCACACCAAGGGATTCTGTTTCAATACTGCCAACTTTCTTCTGGGCATCCCGCTCATTTCTTAATGGGTGTGGGAAAAATTAGGGTACATCACGATTAAATTCTGATTAGATTCAAAGTCGATTCTCGATTAAACAGTATTCTTACCGTATTTTTTGGACTATAAGTCGCAGTTTTTTTCATAGTTTGGCCGGGGGTGAGACTTATACTCAGGAGCGACTTATGTGTGAAATAATTAACACATTACCGTAAAATATCAAATGATATTATTTAGCTTATCCATCCATCCATCCATCCATTTTCTACCCCTTATTCCCTTTTGGGGTCGCGGGGGGCGCTGGCACAATCGGGCAGAAGGCGGGGTACACCTTGGACAAGTCGTCTCCTCATCGCTGTATTTAGCTCATTCACGTAAGAGACTGGACGTATAAGATTTCATGGGATTTAGCAATTGGTAGTGACAGATTGTTTGGTAAACGTATAGCATGTTGTATATGTTATAGTTATTTGAATGACTCTTACCATAATATGTTACGTTAACATACCAGGCACCTTCTCAGTTGGTTATTTATGCATCATATAACGTACACTTATTCAGCCTGTTGTTCACTATTCTTTATTTATTTTAAATTACCTTTCAAATGAGGGCTTCACGGTGGCAGAGGGGTTAGTGCGTCTGCCTCACAATACGAAGGTCCTGCAGTCCTGGGTTCAAATCCAGGCTCGGGATCTTTCTGTGTGGAGTTTGCATGTTCTCCCCGTGAATGCGTGGGTTTCTTCCGGGTACTCCGGCTTCCTCCCACTTCCAAAGACATGCACCTGGGGATAGGTTGATTGGCAACACTAAATTGGCTCTAGTGTGTTAATGTGAGTGTGAATTTTGTCTGTCTATCTGTGTTGGCCCTGCGATGAGGTGGCGACTTGTCCAGGGTGTACCCCGCCTTCCGCCCGATTGTAGCTGAGATAGGCGCCAGCGCCCCCCGTGACCCCAAAAGGGAATAAGCGGTAGGAAATGGATGGATGGATGCCTTTCAAATGTCTATTCTTGGTGTTGGGTTTTATTAAATAAATTTCCCCAAAAAATGCGACTTATATATGTTTTTTTCCTTCTTTATTATGCATTTTCGGCAGGTGCGACTTATATTCCGGAGCGACTTATACTTTCAAAAATACAGTATATTATTTGGTATATACATTAAAATAAAACCTTCAGATCTTTGTTACCTTTGGGTGACTGGTGCAATGGATGCCGAGTTAATAATTTGAGATATCTAATAAACCTCATTAATAATTAATTCATTTTATTTATACATGTTTCGGGCCAATTTAAAAAAAAATGCCACGGCCCGGAAATGGCTGCACTTTGAACACCACTGATTAATGTAAAGGCGGCATCTTCCCATTGCATTTTTTTTAATGGTGTTTGTGGGTTTCAAAGGTTTTTGGATCATTTCTGTTTTGGAAACGTTTGCCTCTGTCGACCACCGTATGAGATTACATTTTTGGAAATGCGTACAAATGGCCCATGAGCTCCTCTGATACGCTCAAAAAAGGGCTTCTGACTTGTTAGACACTAAAGAGCTACGGTTTAATACAAGTGGAAGACAAATTAATTTCAAAAGAAATATGCGTAATTAAAATTGAGGCTTTAATGTTAGTCATTGAAAGCACCGTCGAGCAAGTTAAATTTGCTGTGAGCCATACTAGATGCATTTCAGGGTTTAGGAAAGTGCTGCTTACCAATCTGCCATAATATCAATTGTGATTGCTTCATCTAATTATATTGAGTGGCAGATTCAGGCAGAGTGGATTTGATTGAACACTCAGTCCACTACAGCAAAGAAGCTAATGAGCGTAAGATCCTGACCTAAAGGTCCTTAAACCCTTTTCCATTCAAGATGGAGGCGCTTCAGTAAACAATGAATGAGTGAAGAAATGATGTCCTCCATTGTCTAAAGACTATGCATGTAAGCCCCAGGCACAGCGTTCTCACAATGAACATGTGAAACATCAGGAATCTTTGTACCAGTATTTGGCATACTCAAAAATTGTCGAAATTGAAAATAAAGGACACGAGCTAAAACAATTCCTTGACATATGAGGATGTTGCCATTAGTTGACCCACATGTACAGAATAAAAAAAAAGGTTGAGTATACACACACATTCATAATAACACACACGTCGTGGTCTTCATGTGAAAATCTCTTGGACTGTATTTTCTAAAGTCAAACTCAAAAAGTTCACTGTATATTTCTGACTGATGTTCTGTATGTAAAGATTGAATAAAACCTTGAATGTGACATCAAGTCTAAACTGGCTGCTTGTCGCTGATTTCTGGAAAGTGCTGTTCAAAATTTGTGAGTACGTGTGTGTGTGTGTGTGTGTGTGTGTGTGTGTGTGTGTGTGTGTGTGTGTGTGTGTGTGTGTGTGTGTGTGTGTGTGTGTGTGTGTGTGTGTGTGTGTGTGTGTGTATTTAGAATATATACCTGAGATTTATATTAAACAAACCAAACAATTATCAATTATTATTGCCTGCAGGGTATATAATAAGCTGTCAATGTGTTAACACGTGATTATATATATATATATATATACACACACATATATACATATATACTGTATACATACATATATACAATATATACATATATTGTCATGAGGGGCGCGCATAGTGATGCGCGTTTTGTCACCCCAAGATGCAATATGGACCAGACGGGACAGGAATAGCAGGTAAGAGCTTGATTTAATATACAAAAAATAAAATAACACTGGTACAAAAAGGCAAAAGAAAGCGCGTGCCTACGCACGGGAAACTAAAGCTAAAGTAGCACTGAGAACCAAAATGTGCATGCCGAGCGCATGGGAAGCTAAGATAAAACTTAGCACAAGTATAGACATAGAAGATACCCACGTAAATGTTCCCTATGGCAAACAGAAGATGCAGATTTAACTGAGGTAGAAGGGAGGCTTAAACACAGGCAGTAATCAAAACAAACAAGTAGCAGGTGGAACAAATACGAAAACCATGGTAACAAGGTAAAAAAGGAAGTGCACAAACAAATACAAAAATCTACAAAAGTATATGATCCGGGTAGCGGATCATGACATATATAGTTATTTATAAAAACATATACGTATATATATATATATATATATATATATATATATATATATATATATATATATATATATATATATACACATATATATATATATATATATATATATATATATATACATATATATATATATATATATATATATATATATATATATATATATATATATATATATATATATATATATATATATATATATATATATATATACGGCGTGGCGCAGTGGGAGAGTGGCCGTGCGCAACCTGAGGGTCCCTGGTTCAAATCCCACCTGGTACCAACCTCGTCACGTCTGTTGCGTCCTGAGCAAGACACTTCACCCTTGCTCCTGATGGGGGCTGGTTGGCGCCTTGCATGGCAGCTCCCTCCATCAGTGTGTGAATGGGTAAATGTGGAAGTAGTGTCAAAGCGCTTTGAGTACCTTGAAGGTAGAAAAGCGCTATACAAGTACAACCCATTTATTTATTTATTTATATATATATATATATATATATATATATATATATATATATATATATATATATATATATATATATATATTTATATATTTATATATATATATATATATATACACACACACACACACACACATATACAATATATACATATATATATATATATATACTGTATATATACACACATATACAATATATACATATATATATATATATATATATATATACACACAAACACATATACAATATATACGTATATATATATTTTTTTAATAAACATATATATACATATATATATGTATATATATATATATATATACATATGTATATATATATATACACACATATACAATATATACATATATATATGTTTTTTATAAACATATATACATATAGACATATATATACACATATATACATATATATGTATACATACACACACATATATGCATATACACATTTATACATTTATCTATATATATATATACATATATATATATATATACATATGTATATATATATATATAGATATAAATACATATACTCACATATATATGTATATATATATACATATATATATATATATATATATATATATATATGTATATATATATATATATATATATATATATATATATATATATATATATATATATATATATATATAGGGAATAAGCGGTAGAAAATGGATGGATATATGTATATACATATATATATATATATATACACACACACACACACACACATATATGCATATACACATATATAGACGCATATATATACATTTATATATATACACACATATGTATATGTACAGTTTTTAAAGGCCCCTTCTAGCTTAGGCTCGCAGTAGACATGAAGCCCGATGCTGCATGCTATACCTAGCCTTTATATCTATGAATGAAAACTTGATAATATTTATATATGTATCAGTGCAAACTACTCTATGAGTTGATGCCACCAGCATTCTGCACACAATCATCAAAATAGATTAAATAAAACGAGCCGATGTAACAGTTACAACAAATACAAAACATTTCAAAGTCAGTTTTCTTAACTGAATTTGTAAAGTTTAAACAAAACCGCCCAGTCTTTGTGAGTCTCAAAACAGCCAGAATTGCAAATGAATTCCTGGATGTGGATTTTCATACTGATAACAACACTGAAATTGCTAAGAAATAAGTACTAAGTGTAACACTGCCATATAGAGCTATCCATTATGAGTATTTTTTATGTATTTAAAAAAGGTTGTCTCATACCGTCATGTAGCTATATGTAGTCACCAAAAAGTAAGATACAATGCACTCCTACATCATTGTAAACGATGGTATAAAGTTTAAAAGGAGTCAAAACCATCCATTTGTATTTGCAGAGGCATTGAAAGGGAGGCAGTGTACCTAAAGTTGTGGCGTAATAACATTTCGGAAGTGAATAGGTGGCACTAAAACCTTTCAGCAGGATTAAAACCCTCACACCCTAGCACTGATGAGGTCAGGGGAAATGTCTTTGCGTGTGACTCCCCAACCGTCCATGCATACACTGTACAATTATAATATACATATAATACTGCATGGACTTGACATACATGCAGAGGTCTGTACACTCTCCCAAAGTACTCATGAGCATGCATGCATTGTTACCTTTTTTCAAAGCTACAGTGTGTGTACATGTCTCGGGTGCCACCCTCATCTGCAAGGTCACATGGTGGCTGTGCTGGACTGGGATTGAAGGTTCGTTGCCACGGCGATAAGCCAGCCGGTAATATCTCTAAGCACAGGCAGGATTAATCTGATGACAGATGGCTGGCTGCTCGGCGTCACTTCCTGAAAATACACACACAAACACACAAGTTTCTACATAAAGGAGCCGTACCCATCATCACTCTCATCAAAGTGCTCTTATTCTTCAGCATCACCTGCAGCTCTCACGGCATGCAAACTTCATGTGCAACCATTTGTGACCACGAGTATGTTCTCATCATTTGAATTTTTTAGCTGTCATATCTATAGCAGGGGTGTTCAAAGTCTGCATCCCGCAGCTATTGGTAAATGGGTTGTACTTGTATGACGCTTTTCTACCTTCAATGAACTCGAAGCGCTTTGACACCATTTCCACATTTACCGGCTCAAAAACACAGTCACACACTGAGGGCGGTAGCTGCTGTGCAAGGCCCTAACCACAACCCATCAGGAGCAAGGGTGAAGTGTCTTGCCCAAGGATGGCGGAAGCTTGGATCGAACCTGGAACCCTGAAGTTGCTGGCACGGCCGCGGTACCAGCCGAATCACACCGCGGTTCTAAAAAGGCTATTTAAAAAAAGGTATAAAAAAATCCATAGAAAAGTGGAATAAAAGAGAAAAGAGGTCAAAGTAATGTAAAAAAAAGTTGCAAAGTTTACTCTAATAACAAAGCTGTGAAGCAGGCTTTTATTTTTCTTCGGAAATAAAGGCCTACTGAAATGAGATGTTCTTATTTAAACGGGGGTAGCAGGTCCATTCTATGTGTCATACTTGATCGTTTCATGATATTGCCATATTTTTGCTAAAAGGATTTAGTAGAAAACATCCACGATAAAGTTCGCAACTTTTGGTCGCTAATAAAAAAGCCTTGCCTGTACCGGAAGTAGCAGACGATGTGCGAGTGGTGTCACGGGTTGTAGGGCTCCTCACATCCTCTCATTATTTACAATCATAGCCAGTAGCAGCTAGAGCTATTCGGACCAAGAAATCGACAATTTCCCCATAAATTTGAGCGAGGATGAAAGACTTGTGGATAAGGATATTTAGAGTGAAGGACTAGAAAGAAAAAAAAAAGGCGATTGCAGTGGGAGCGATTCAGATGTTTTTATCAATCAATCAATCAATCAATGTTTACTTATATAGCCCTAAATCACTAGTGTCTCAAAGGGCTGCACAAACCACAACACAAACCACTACCACATCCTCGGTAGGCCCACATAAGGGCAAGGAAAACTCACACCCAGTATTTTTTAGACACATTTACTAGGAGAGTTCTGGGAAATCCCTTATCTGCCTATTGTGTTGCTAGTTTTTAGTGAGTTAAATAGTACCTGAAAGTCGGATTGATTGATTGATTGATTGATACTTTTATTAGTAGATTGCACAGTACAGTACATATTCCGTACAATTGACCACTAAATGGTAACACCCGAATAAGTTTTTCAACTTGTTTAAGTCGGGGTCCACGTTAATCAATTCATGGTAAGGAGGGGTGTAGCCACGGGTGTGTTGACGCCAAAGTCTCTGAGGGAAGTCACAAAGCTGCAGCAGGACAGAAGCTCCGCTGATCTCCGGTAAGAGCCGACTTATTACCACAATTTTCTTACAAAAAACTGCCGGTTGACATGTAGTCGGGATCCATGTTCGCTTGACTCCTCTGATCCATAGTAAATCTTCCCCTACAGGAATTTTAAACAAGGAAACAATGTGTGTTTGTGTGGCTGAAGGCTAAAAGCTTCCCACCTCCATCTTTGTACTTTGACTTCTCCATTATTAATTGAACAAATTGCAAAAGATTCAGCAACACAGATGTCCAGAATACTGTGTAATTATGCGATTAAAGCAGACTACTTATAGCTTGGATCGGGCTGGAAAATAATGTCCGCTACAACCTGAGACGTCAAACGCACGCGTCATCATACGAGTCATCATACCGCGACGTTTTCAACACAACACTTCACGGGAAATTTAAAATTGCAATTTAGTAAACTAAAAAGGCCGTATTGGCATGTGTTGCAATGCTAATATTCCATCATTGATATATAAACTATCAGACTGCGTGGTCGGTAGTAGTGGGTTTCAGTAGGCCTTTAATTATACCTCATTTGTTACCAGATTCGCACCTTCTCTCTCTCGTATCACCACTCGCAGCGCACCGTTAGCATCACAGCTAATGTTACCCATGTAGCTACCTCTCTGCCCGGGGAAGGCGTGTGACGTTGCACACGTGACCACGTATGTAAGAAGGTGCGCTTGTTTATGTCTCTGTGAGAAGGAGAGACAAGAAAGAGTGGGAAACTCATGCAGAGTAAAGCCCGCAGCTAAAAGCAGCTTTGTGATTACACCCATCCATCCATCTTCTTCCGCTTTTCCGAGGTCGGGTCGCGGGGGCAGCAGCCTAAGCAGGGAAGCCCATACTTCCTTCTCCCCAGCCACTTCGTCTAGCTCTTCCCGGGGGATCCCGAGGCGTTCCCAGGCCATCCGGGAGACAAAGTCTTCCCAACGTGTCCTGGGTCTTTCCCGTGGCCTCCTACTGGTTGGGCATGCCCTAAACACCTCCCTAGGGAGGCGTTCGGGTGGCATCCTGACCAGATGCCCGAACCACCTCATCTGGCTCCTCTCGATTTGGAGGAGCAGCGGCTTTACTTTGAGTCCCTCCCGGATGGCAGAGCTTCTCACCCTGTCTCTAAGGGGGAGCACCGCCACCCGGTGGAGGAAACTCATTCCGGTCGCTTGTACACGTGATCTTATCCTTTCGGTCATGACCCAAAGCTCATGACCATAGGTGAGGATGGGAACGTAGATCGACCGGTAAATTGAGAGCGTTGCCTTCCGGTTCAGCTCCTTCTTCACCACAACAGATCGGTACAACGTCCGTATTACTGAAGACGCCGCACCGATCCGTCTGTCGATCTCACGATCCACTCTTCCCCCACTCGTGAACAAGACTCCTAGGTACTTGAACTCCTACACTTGGGGCAGGGTCTCCTCCCCAACCCGGAGATGGCATTCAACCCTTTTCCGGGCCAGAACCATGGACTCGGACTTGCAGGTGCTGATTCTCATTCCGGTCGCTTCACACTCGGCTGCGAACCGATCCGGTGAGAGCTGAAGATCCCGGCCAGATGAAGCCATCAGGACCACATCATCTGCAATCCGGAACCCCTCAACGCCTTAACTGCGTCTAGAAATTCTGTCCATAAAAGTTATGAAATGAATCGGTGACTCTTTGTGAGAACATATACTCGAATATCACGATATAGTAATTTTCTATATCGCACAGAGACAAACCCGCGATTTATCGAGTATATCGATATATCGCCTAGCTCTAGTTACAAGCTTGTTTCAGATACTTGGAACAGCGGAAGCCACAGCACACCTTGTAAGATCTGCCTAGCTTCCACTGTCTCACTCGCTAGCATTAGCCAGCTAGCTACTAAACTTGGTGAATTTTTACTTGACAAATAGTGAGTCGGGATGGTTTTGACTTCATTTGCTGTTAGGGTGATCTATTGTGTTGTCTTATTTGGAATATAGTTTGTAAAATCTTGATTAGCATACCTTCATTACAGCCTGAGTCTGTCCTTCCTGTCTTCCTCGTGCCACACTCCTCCTCCTCCTTTGCATTCCTTGCCTTAGAGGGGAACATTATCACAATTTCAAAAGGGTTAAAAACCATAAAAATCAGTTCCCAGTGGCTTGTTTTATTTTTCGAAGTTTTTTTCAAAATTTTACACCTCCCGGAATATCCCTAAAAAAGCTTTAAAGTTCTTGATTTTCGCTATTTGCGATGCGCCTTTCCATTTCCCTGTGATGTCTTACAGGGCTGCCAATACAAACAACATGGCGGTTACCACAGCAAGATATAGCGACATTAGCTCGGATTCAGACTCGGATTTCAGCGGTTTAAGCGATTCAACAGATTACGCATGTATTGAAACAGATGGTGGGAGTATGGAGGCAGATAGCGAAAACGAAATTGAAGAAGAAATTGAAGCTATTGAGCGAATAGCTATTGACGCTATTCGGCCATAGCATGGGTGTACCTAATGAAGTGGCCCATAGCATGGCTGCCTTATTAGCATCGCCGGTTAAATGTGCGGACCAAACGATCAGGACTTTCGCATCATGTGACACTGGAGCAACTTAAATCCGACGATTGGTTAGTGTTTGTTTCGCATTAAATGTGGGTATCTAGTTTCAAATGTACATACAGCTAGCGTAAATAGCATGTTAACATCGATTAGCGTAGCATGTTAGCATCGATTAGCTGGCAGTCATGCTGCGACCAAATATGTCTGATTAGCACATAAGTCAACAACATCAACAAAACTCACCTTTGTGATTTCGTTGACTTAATCGTTGCAAATGCATCTGCAGGTTATCCATACATCTCTGTGCCATGTCTGTCTTAGCATCGCCGGTCAAATGTGAAGACACTCTGGCAAATTCATTGGGGGTCTGGCGGCAGATTTCTTGCCAGTGGTGCAACTTGAATCCCTCCCTGTTAGTGTTGTTACACCCTCCGACAACACACCGACGAGGCATGATGTCTCCAAGGTTCCAAAAAATAGTCGAAAAAACGGAAAATAACAGAGCTGAGACCCGGTGTTTGTAATGTGAAAATGAAAATGGCGGGTGTATTACCTCGGTGACATCACGTTCTGACGTCATCGCTAAAAGACCGATAAACAGAAAGGCGTTTAATTCGCCAAAATTCACCCATTTAGAGTTCGGAAATCGGTTAAAAAAATACATGGTCTTTTTTCTGCACCATCAAGGTATATATTGACGCTTACATAGGTTTGGTGATAATGTTCCCCTTTAATGTTTGTATCTCTGTTCCATCTTCCCCCACCCTGCTCAAACGTTGCCCAAGGCCATCTTTGTCTCCCTCCTCTCCAGTCCTTCCTATCGTCTCTCATTGTTGCTCGTCACCACTTCTCGACTCCTTCGTCTTTGGAACAACCTTCCACCACTTGCCCTCTTGTTTTTACTTAGTCCGTGATTCCACTTTTGCCCTCCCATGCAGTGCCACTTATTAGCTCATGTATATGGTAATGACTTCCTTGCATCCCTGTTTTGCCCCACGGCCCTGTCACTTCATGTTCACTAGCGTTTTGAGGGCCAGTGGATCAGTTTAGACACAGAAAAACATGCAAACCTAACTAAACATGCACATTCGATGTCAAGTGTGAAGCTCTTAGTGCGCCATTTGTTCTCCCTTCACCTCAGGTCACTGCTTTTAAACTCCTGCCTGATGCTCATTCGTCTAATATTCTATTAACTGCTTTTTCAGATTAGGTGTAGTTTTTTTGTCCATGATTTGTTTGTTCCCATAGACCGGGTGTCTGATCTTGGGGCGGCATAGCTCGGTTGGTAGAGTGGCCGTGCCAGTAACTTGAGGGTTGCTGGTTCGATTCCCGCTTCTGCCATCCTAGTCACTGCCGTTGTGTCCTTGGGCAAGACACTTTACCCACCTGCTCCCTGTGCCACCCACACTGGTTTAAAATGTAACTTAGATATTGGGTTTCACTATGTAAAGCGCTTTGAGTCACTAGAGAAAAGCGCTATATAGATATAATTCACTTCATCTTTAGCGCCGCCCTGGTGGCTCCCTGCACCTCTTTCAGAGATGTGTGAAAATGGAAAAAGATGAAGACAAAAATATAATTTTTGTTTTAATATATTTTCTGTAGGAGAACAAATATGACACAAACCTTCCTAATTGTTATAAATCCCACTGTTTATATTAAACAAGCTTCACTGATGAGAGTATTTGGCAAGCACCGTTTTGTCCTACTAATTTCAGCGATCCTTGAACTTGCCGTAGTGTGTTTACATGTATCAATCGATAAATCAATCAAAGCTTATTTATATAGCCCTAAATCACGAGTGTCTCAAAGTGCTGCACGAGCCACAACGACATGTACAACTTTCTCCGATGCTGCCACATTTGTCTCATTTTGTCCACCAAACGTTTTAGGCTGTGCGTGAATGCACAAAGGTACGCTTTGTAGATATTTTTTATTTTCTGGTGTGCTTATCAGGCATATTTGGTCAATCCATGACTGACAGCTAATTTGTGCTAACATGCTATTTAGCTAACTCGTTTGTAGGTATATTTGAGCTTGTTTAATTTCCTGTGTATTTAACTTAATTGTGCATGTCTCATGACACCTTATCTGTATGTCATATTGGCTGCATTTCTCATAGTTGTTGGTGTGCCATGTTGTTCCAGACCACAGCAAACGTTACCCAGCTTGCAAAGATTGTAATAAATCTATTTAAAGAAGACAGCCTGACGTTTCCTTAAACTTGGACACACACTTCCATACCTTTGGCCGTTCATTTCAAAGATTTATCTCACCCTCTGAGAAGTCTCCATTTTACTAATGATTTCCAATGTTGCAAAAGGGTATAGAATAAAAATTAAAATACTACATTTCTGTCACCGAAGAGTTGCGTCAGCCTTTGATAGTAGGCTGATATAGCTACTTTAGACACTTACATCATGTGTTGCCTTCATTATAACACTTATATAAGACTTTACATTTTTTCGGCTCCATATTTTGGGTCCAATATGGCTCTTACAACATTTTGGGTTGCCGACCCCTGCCATAGGCTTAAAGAGGAACTGCTTATCATTCACAATCCTTATGTAAGACAATAAAACATATGTTTATCTTTTTATTATGCATCATAAATAGTAAATGATCATTAGCAAAAGTCAGCTAACAATGGATTCAGTCGGAGTCACTCTATTCCACCTAAAAAGTGCTCCAAAAAACATCCAAACACCTCCATCAACATTTTCAAAACACACTGTAAGTTTATATGTAATATAGTTAAAGGCACGTTCATAAAAAGTTACCTATTATGCTAATTTTAAGCATAAGGTGGCGTATCAATTTTACAGACTCATCAGAAAGTTCACTTTTCCTTTCAACAACAACTACCCCTAATCATGGCAGGCTTCACGAGAGCCATTACAGACTACTTTGGGACAAATAATGATCCAGAGCCTTATATTTTGAGCCTGTTCTAAAAGCTGGGTGCTAAACAGATTACGCTTTGGTGAAAAACTAAACATCATGCAGCAGTATTGCTAAGTGCTGAACAAACGACCAACATAATAAAACAATCACTTACTCTCCAATGTCTGCTCTCACCGGATGCCAACTGATGGACTTGTTTATATCTTCCCGTTTGGATGAATAATCAATCATAACCCTCATGAAGCATAAAAAAAAAAAGATGTCTTTTTTGCCATCACCTGGTTCAAGTTGAATGTTAAAGTTGACCAACTTCTCGGTTTATGGCCACAACCTTCTACTGTCCAGTTGAAAGGCATGATTTATAATGTAGAATCAACTTTTACCAACTTGGAGGCGATGCAGCAACTATTGGCTCAATATATCAATATAGCAACATAAGCTAGTTAGCTTTCTGTGATCAATGCACCGCTAAAAATAGATTATCTGCATTAGCGTTAATAATAACAATATCGCTAAGACTTTGTTAATATTCAGGTCACTAGATGTAAATGGAATATTGATGGGTGTATTTGGATACTTATTTAGGGGGCATTGTGAACTGAATAAAGTATTACTATTAGCTGCATTGTTATCCACTTTGTACTTGCAGTAAATTCTAAGTTAGAATGCATAAAAAAAGAAAAATGTGTTCTTGTCATACAAACCCCGTTTCCATATGAGTTGGGAAATTGTGTTAGATAAATAACGGGTTGTAATTGTGTAACGCTTTTCTACCTTCAAGGTACTCAAAGCGCTTTGACACTATTTCCACATTTACTCATTCACACACACATTCACACACTGATGGAGGGAGCTGCCATGCAAGGCGCTAACCAGCACCCATCAGGAGCAAGGGTGAGGTGTCTTGCTCAGGACACAACAGACGTAGCGAGGTTGGTACTAGGTGGGGATTGAACCAGGGACTCCCGGGTTGTGCACAGCCACTCTCCCACTGCGTTTGACCGCTCTGATCCATAGTAAAGCTTCACCTCCGGGAATTTTTAACAAGGAAACACCGTGTTTGTGTGGCTAAAGGCTAAAAGCTTCCCACCTCCATCTTTCTACTTTGACTTCTCCATTATTAATTGAACAAATTGCAAAAGATTCCGCAACACAGATGTCGAGAATAATGTGTAATTGCGCGATGAAAAGAGCCGACTTTTAGCCGTAAGTGGTGCTGGGCTAATATGTCCCCTCCAACCAATAACGTCACAAACACGCGTCATCATCGCGTCATTATTCCGCGACGTTTTCAACAGGAAAAGTCCGCAGGAAATTAAAAAATGTAATTTACTGAACTAAACCGGCCGTATTGGCATGTGTTGCAATGTTAATATTTCATCATTGATATATAAACTATCAGACTGTGTGGTCGGTAGTAGTGGGTTTCAGTAGGCCTTTAACTGACAGACAAATAAACCCTGTGGAGGTAAAAACTATGCACAAAAACAATACATATTTTCTGTCACCTGTGAATTACGTTTGTTGATGTCAGCCCATAGCTACATCCAGTTGGTCTTTCTCTGTTATGTTGTTATCATTAATAATGCATTGCATTGTGGGATATTTATGATGGTGTATTGCGTGTCGTGCTTGACTGATCATATTTCCTGGAAATTGTACGCACTCCCAAGTACAGTATCGCACTAAACAAATGATACATTCAACAAGTCAACTTGAAAAATACTGTTATATAATTTAGAGAAACAGGAAGCAATGTAGAAAAATATTCTCGTCATGTCGAGCTTAAAAGCCCTGACACATGGTTGTGTCGCAAGGTCAGATTTAATGCATTCATGACCAATGAGAACACAGTAAGGGTCAAGTTGGGGTCGCTTGCAAATGAGCTCTGGTTTGGCAAGTTTAACTCCAGGATTGACTTGTTGTGTTTCACGGTCTGAAAATGCAATGAGACCAATGAATGAGCTAAAAACGGCGAAGAAAAGATCATGAGTTTAAAAATCGCAAGTTATTTAAATAATTTAAGCTTTTCAAATACATGATGTTAACTCTGTAGTTGTACTGCTGCGTATCGATCGTGTTATGTATCGACAAGGAGGGAAGGAGACGGCACAGCAACAGGAGGTATAGCTCAACGGGATTTATTGAGCTTTTGATGAATACGTGGAGTGTGTATGCTACTATAAACCCCGTTTCCATATGAGTTGGGAAATGTGTTAGATGTAAATATAAATGGAATACAATAATTTTCAAATCATTTTTAACCCATATTCAGTTGGATATGCTACAAAGACAACATAGTTGATGTTCAAACTGATAAAACATTTTTTTTTTTTGCAAATAATCATTAACTTTGGAATTTGATGCCAGCAACACGTGACAAAGAAGTTATGAAAGGTGGCAATAAATACTGATAACGTTGAGGAATGCTCATTAAACATTTATTTGGAACATCCCACAGGTGTGCAGGCTAATTGGAAATTTAGAGTAGGATAGATGCACTGGCTCCCTGTTCATTTTAGAATTGATTTTAAAACATTGCTACTTGTTTTTAAATCTTTACATGAACTGGTACCTCAGTATATCTCGGACCTCATCCAAATTTACATTCCTGCACGCGCTCTGAGGTCCGAGAGCCAGTTCCAGCTCGTGCTGCCCAAGACCAGACTTAAAACCAGGGGAGACAGGGCCTTCTCTGTGGTCGGCCCTAAGCTCTGGAACACTCTGCCCCTCCATGTTCAAACTGCTTCCACAGTGGAGTGTTTTAAGTCTCGTCTTAAGACCAACTTGTATTCTTTGGCTTTTAACACTACGTGAGTTGTGTGGTCCTCTGTTCTCTGTTGTCCTCTGTGTTTTTTATACATTTTGATTTCTATTTTACTGTTTTAATTGATTTTACCCTTTAAAATTGTTTCTAATCATATTTATTTTTATATTGTTTTTATATTGGTTTTATATCTATTTAATTTTTGTTTTTTTATTCAGTCATTGGTGGAGCATAATATTGTTTTTAATATTGTTTTTAACATGGCTGTGCAGCAATTTGGAAACGTTCTTGTTGTTTAAATGTGCTAAATAAATAAAGTGAATTGGATTGGATTGGATTGGAAGGTCACTGTCGTCAACTGACCAAAAAACAGTTTTTATCATCTCAGAAATATAAAGTGAGAAAGTTGTTTTCAAAATTGGATCTAGAAATGATAATTCATTTCGACTAGCATTTACTATTTCAATTCAAAAAGTCAACACTAAAAGACTCTGACTGTAAACATTTTGACCAGTGCACCTAGAACAGCCCATACCACCCCAGTTTTATCCAGTCTTCAATGGCTTCCAGTTAAATTCCGCATTGAATTTAAGATTTTAGTCCTGACATTCTGTGCATTGCATGGTGGGGCCTCTCAGTACATCACTGACTTGCTATGCCCCTACTCTTCAGGGTGCAGCCTCCGGTCTTCAGGTCAGTGTCTTCTAAAGATCCCGAAAACTTGTTTTAAAACCCGTGGAGACCTGGCATTCCAGGCTATAGCTCCCAGACTCTGGGACAATTTGCACCAGTTCCTCCGTGATCTTGACTGTGTAAAAACTTTAAACAAACATTTGAAAACGTCTCTTCTTAGTAAAGCTTTTAGTTAATGATAGCCTGACTCTCGCCAGATCCTTGTAGTTCACTGAGCTCCACTCAAGGATCTTGGAGTTCTCAATAACAGATGTATTTCAGAAGGCGGGGCCTTGTAGAAAAATAATTGTATGTGATTGGATAAACCACTTGTCCGTTATCCTGAATGACGTGCTACTTCAACCACTCACGCGACGCTGGGAAATCCAAAACAGAACAGCCAACATATTGGATAACGACAGAGCGAAAAGTTAGTGAAATTTGACTGAAACAACACAGAGATGTCAGTAGACGATCGATGTCGTTTGTGCAAAGAAAATATGTGAATAAAAGGCTTCATTGGGAACAGGAACAAAATATTTCACAAAGTCGCCAACAAAAAATGCAAAGACGAACGTCAAACAGAACTTGGTGTGAAATTGTTGAACGTTCGGGAGAGACCGTGTCGAATATACTTAAGATGCTTTCGCTTGATAGGGAAACTCAAATAAATTATGTCCACTTTTAAAAGATGGCAAAAAACTGAAGAGGAACCGAGTTCCTTCGGCGACAGCATCATTAGAGAGTGCAAAGGTGTCTGTTGCACATAAACGGGACAGGGTGGCGACTCAATCGAAATTGTGTCCCTGTCCCCCGACACCTACTGCTCCCCCAGCTCCTAAACTACTGAATTAATATTCGATATATTTGACAAAACAATTGCAATAGCAGAATCAATGTCAACACATGTCTCCTCGCTGCGTGCCGCCACTTTTGTTTGCCACACCTATGAAATCTCGCCCGGCGATCCCGATTGGTTCATTATTGTTTGCTATCTTGAAGGACTTTGAAGGACTTACACACCGGAGCTCTTGTAAAAAGAGCTCAGCAGCGCATGCACTTTTTGCGTCGAATGAAAAGAGTACAGCTCCCTCCCCCCATTCTCACCACATTCTACAGAGGCACTATAGAGAGCCTGCTGACCAACAACAACTCTGTCTGGACTGGAGCCTGCAATGCCTCAGACTGGAAGTCTCTCCAGAGAGTGGTGAGGACGGCGGAAAAGATCATTAGGACTCATCTTCCTCCTTTCCAGGAGATTGCAAAAAGCCGCTGCCTGACCAGGGCTAAGAAAATCTGCAAAGAATCCCCCCCCACTTCGAGTCCAGATCCTTGTGTGGAGCTAAGAGAACTACAAGGATCTGGCGGGAGTCAGGTTAAGTTAATGCATCTTTTAACTCTCATTTTTAATGCACTTTGTATCCTTTTTATGATGTTGCCCCTGTTGTTTTCAATCAATCAATCAATCAATGTTTATTTATGGAGCCCTAAATCACAAGTGTCTCAAAGGGCTGCACAAGCCACGACGACATCCTTGGTTCAGAGCCCACAAAAGGGCAAGGAAAAACTCACAACCCAGTGGGACGTCACGGTGAATGACTATGAGAAACCTTGGAGAGGACCACAGATGTGGGTGAACTCCCCTCTCTCGGTGAGACCGGATGCAATGGACGTCAAGTGGGTCTAGCATAATATTGTGAAAGTCCAGTCCATAGTGGATCGAACATAATAGTGAGAGTACAGTCCATGGTGGGACCAACAGGAGACCATCCTTTCTGTCTTGCCTCTGGTGAGGGCGGCCACATTTTTCTCCGCTCCCTCCTTTCCCAGCTTGCTCTCTTCGTTTTTGTCTTGTCTGAACTTTTTTGAAGCCTCTTTCTTTGCGCTATCCTCAAATCTAAACATCAGACATGGATATGATCAGCTGGACTCTCGATGCAATTGACAAAGTCTTTTTGACGAGGAAAAGAGATTAGGGGGAGCCTGGCTGCCCTGAGGGGCCCATTGCTGCGGGGTACCTGAGAGAATCCTGGGATAAATGGAGAATCATGTGCCTCTCAGTCCTTTCCATCGAGGACGTGGAAGACATTTACCTATTTGGAACTGTGATCGCGAGGCAACTACTGATTGGGCTGGGAATTGCTCTGTTGTATTGTAAAAGTCCAAGGAGCCCAAAGGCTGTTCGTCACAATGAAAGGTTTGGGCAGGGCAGTGGGATCACCGACAGTGGCGATTTCAGAACTAAATCTCAAGATGGATCACATCATGGAAAAGTTTGCTGAAAATGAAGATTGTATTGAATTTGAGACATGAACTTAGAACAGACAAGCCATTGTTTTGTCTGTTCGCGAAAAACAAACATCCTAATCTACGATTTGACTCCCTCAAACGGCCTTGAGGACCAGGCTGTTCTGAAAAACACCCCCGAGGACACCTCAATGATGGATGCTTTTGACCTCCCTCCCTTCTCAACGACACCTGGAGTCGAACTTTTTCTGATCGGCCTCAGTCTACAAAAACATCACACCATCACACCCAAGACAATTGGGCACACACGCACACACCTCCCCTCCCCCACCCCACGCATTCACCACTGCTCGTTTTTCCCCTCGGGGCCTTCCAGGGCTCCAACTCCCCCCCCACCCCCCCACCTCTGTGCGAGTTGTCGTGATTAAATGTAACGTGTTTATGTGTGCATTGCAAATGAGGTTTTCTTCCCTTGGACTCAGCCTGGACCCCCTCCTGGGGGTCCAGCCTTTGACTGATATTTTTTTTACTCTTCCCCCCTTTCACAATGTCACCTTTTTCCCACCTTTTTTAAGGAGCGCGGTAAAAATGGCTGATCCGTTGGGGGTCATGTTTTGTCTCCCTGTAATGTACAATGGGGCAAAAAAGTATTTAGTCAGCCACCGATTGTGCAAGTTCTCCCACTTAAAATGATGACAGAGGTCTGTAATTTTCATCATAGGTAAACTTCAGCTGTGAGAGACAGAATGTGAAAAAAAATCCAGGAATTTCACATTGTAGGAATTTTAAAGAATGTATTTGTAAATTATGGTGGAAAATAGGTATTTGGTTAACCATTAAACGTTCTCACTGATTGAAGGAGGTTTTGGCTCAAAATCTCATGATACATGGCCCCATTCATTCTTTCCTTAACACGGATCAATTGTCCTGTCCCCTTAGCAGAAAAACGACCATGATGTTTCCACCCCCATGCTTCACAGTAGGTCTGGTGTTCTTGGGATGCCGCTCAGTATTCTTCTTCCTCCAAACACGATGAGTTGAGTTTATACCAAAATGGATACATGGATGATACAGCAGAGGATTGGGAGAATGTCATGTGGTCAGATGAAACCGAAATAGAACTTTTTGGTATAAACTCAACTCGTTGTGTTTGGAGGAAGAAGAATACCGAGTTGCATCCCAAGAACACCACAGCTACTGTGAAGCATGGGGGTGGAAACATCATGCTTTGGGGCTGTTTTTCTGCTAAGGGGACAGGACGATTGATCCGTGTTAAGGAAAGAATGAATGGGGCCATGTATCGTGAGATTTTCAGCCAAAACCTCCTTCCATCTGTGAGAGCTTTGAATGGTTGACCAAATACTTATTTTCCCCCATAATTTACAAATAAATTCTTTAAAATTCAACAATGTGAATTCCTGGATTTTTTTTTTCACATTCTGTCTCTCACAGTTGAAGTGTATCTATGATGAAAATTACAGACCTCTGTTATCATTTTAAGTGGGAGAACTTGCACTGACTAAATGCTTTTTTGACCCACTGTATCTCTGCTCTTAGTGGGACTGTACTTTTCAGTTCTTATGTGTCTTGTGCATGTTAAGAATTGACAATAAATCATTTCCATTTTTTTCATTTCCATCCCGAGCGGAGACGGGTCAGCAGCGCAAAGATGTCCCGTTGTTTTAAATTGAACACTTGTTTTACGTCACCTGTGTTTTGTACAGCTCTTTGTGATTTTATCCGTGAAAAGCGCTTTATAAAAAAATTTACTTTCATACTTACTATTTTGGGGAAAAAGGGGCAAAGCAGTACAGCGGAGCTTAATGTGAGGTCATGTGCAGAGCTTTGGCTTGGTATTAAATCTTTATAAAGTGCTGAAACACCAATTAATGATACATTCAAAGTACGTTTCTGGAAAAGTACTACCTCGGTGGGAAAGAGTAGACATATAAATAAGAAAATGAGCGGTTTAGCAGGCTGCTGTACTAACAGCACATAGACAACAAGGGGAAACATGCTGGCCGTTCTGCCTGGATGCGTCTCCGCTGTCTTCAGGGAGAACAGCTGAGAAGGAGGGGAGTAGGAAAGGACGAGGAGGAGGGGGCGAACAACGATGGAAAGGGAGTTAAAGGGGAACATTATCACAATTTTAAAAGGGTTAAAAACAATAAAAATCAGTTCCCAGTGGCTTGTTATATTTTTTGAAGTTTTTTTCAAAATTTTACACCTCCCGGAATATCCCTAAAAAAAGCTTTAAAGTTCTTAATTTTCGCTATTTGCGATGCGACTGTCCATTTCCCTGTGACGTCATACAGGGCTGCCAATACAAACAACATGACGGTTACCACAGCAAGATATAGCGACATTAGCTTGGATTCAGACTCGGATTTCAGCGGTTGAAGCGATTCAACAGATTACGCATGTATTGAAACAGATGGTCGGATTATGGAGGCAGATAGCAAAAACGAAATTGAAGAAGAAACTGAAGCTATTGAGCGAATAGCTATTGATGCTATTCGGCCATAGCGTGGGTGTACCTAATGAAGTGGCCAATGGCATGGCTGCCTTATTAGCATCGCCGGTAAAATGTGCAGACCAAACGATCAGGACTTTCGCATCTCGTGACACTGGAGCAACTTAAATCCGACGATTGGTAAGTGTTTGTTTCGCATTAAATGTGGGTATCTAGTTTCAAATGTACATACAGCTAGTGTAAATAGCAGGTTAGCATCGATTGATGTAGCGTGATAGCATTAATTAGCTGGCAGTCATGCCGCGACCAAATATGTCTGATTAGCACATAAGTCAACAACATCAACAAAACTCACCTTTGTGATTTCGTTGACTTAATCGTTGCAAATGCATCTGCAGGTTATCCATACATCTCTGTGCCATGTCTGTCTTAGCATCGCCGGTCAAATGTGAAGACACTCTGGTACATTCAATGGGGCTCTGGCGGCAGATTTCTTGCCAGTGGTGCAACTTGAATCCCTCCCTGTTAGTGTTGTTACACCCTCCGACAACACACCGACGAGGCATGATGTCTCCAAGGTTCCAAAAAATAGTCGAAAAAACGGAAAATAACAGAGCTGAGTCCCGGTGTTTGTAATGTGAAAATGAAATGGCAGGTGTATTACCTCGGTGACGTCACGGTCTGACGTCATCGCTACAAGACCGATAAACAGAAAGACGTTTAATTCGCCAAAATTCACCCATTTAGAGTTCGGAAATTGGTGAAAAAAATACATGGTCTTTTTTCTGCAACATCAAGGTATATATTGACGCTTGCATAGGTTTGGTGATAATGTTCCCCTTTAAGGGAATTTGGGGAGTGAAATAAGTAGTGGATGATGACAAAGCTCTTCATTGAGAATGATGAAGTGGTTGGCAAGCTGTTAAACCCAAAGTGGCCTTCTGAGAGTTGGGAGGCACAGAGCGAAGAGGAACAAATGGACGGAGGCGGTGGGAGAGCATCAGCAAAGTGGAGCTTAAAGGGAGAGACAGAGAAATAAGGAGGTAAAGGCTTTTTCAGAGGCAATGAGATAAGAGGCAATGGACGACAGAGAGGATTTCAGGAGGGGAGCGGGGAAAGAGCGAGAAAAGAGGAAAAAAAGGGGATCGTGCGAGAGTGACTGTGAGATGGCGAGGCAGTAGCTCTGGGCGGGGTGAGAGGAAGTGATGCGTACACTGAGAGGAAGGAGCAGATCTCGGCGGCACGCGCCAATCAAACACCAGCCTTCCTCTCGTTGACCGCCAGCACAAACACACTGGCCTTACCAGCATGCACATTATGAAGCAATCGAGGGGAACCTCCAATACATACACACACACACACACACACACACACACACACGCACTCAGGTCACTTGGCAAGCTTTCAGTGGCATGACACTGAGTCCATGTCTGCTCTCGTCTGGGAGTGCCACTGAAACACAGTCGCTGTCACTGGAGTCTTACACGCACTACCCAACATACAAGTTGAAGTAAGACGCTCATCAGGGAGTTTCATGTGACCTTTGCATCACGCACCAAAGCCCTAGACAGTGATTACTACAAACAACCATACATACACTGTAGTGTTGTAACCATAACAATATTTTGGTACTAAAATTATTTCGATAATTTTCTAAATAAAGGGGACCACAAAAAAATTGCATTATTGGCTTTATTTTACCCAAAAATCTTAGGGTATATTAAACATATGTGTGAAGGGTGAGGGTGGTCGAAGTGTGTATGGCCCGCCTTCGAAGCCCAGCTGGCAGGTGAGTAGATTGCCCAGCTGGGACGGGTTACCTAATCACCTTTCTCCTTTATCAGCAGCGTCCGAGGCCATGAGGGGGAGCGCCGATGAGAGCAGAGACAAACCCCCACACGAGCGAGAAGGAGGCCGCTGGCGAGACAGCCCTGAACATTGCAAAATACAAAAATAAAGACTTGTTTCAACCCTGTACTTCGGGCTCACAAAGATTACGTCGGTCCCAGGGGAACCCACCACAAAGGAGACTGTCACAATATGTTTTTCGGTATAGCTCGGTTGGTAGAGCGGCCGTGCCAGCAACTTGAGAGTTGCAGGTTCGATCCCTGCTTCCGCCATCCTAGTCACTGCCGTTGTGTCCTTGGGCAAGAACCTTTACCCACCTGCTCCCAGTGCCACCCACACTGGTTTAAATGTAAAAATTGGATATTGGGTTTCACTATGTAAATCGCTTTGAGTCACTAGAGAAAAAGCGCTATATAAATATAATTCACTTCACTTCACTTTTCTTATTGCAAGTTTGTCCTTGGGCAAAATAGTGAACATACAAGACAACTTATCTTTTAGTAGTAAGTGAACAAACATTGGCTCCTAAATAGTCTGCTGACAAATGCAGTGACATATTGTGATCTTTTATCATTCTATTAGTTCTATTTACTTTCTCTTCTAACATGTTCTGTCTACACTTTTGTTAAAATGTAATAATCACGTATTCTTCTGTTGTTTGATACTTTACACTAGTTTCGGATGATACCACAAATTTGGGTATCAATTCGATACCAAGTAGTTACAGGATCATACATTGGTTATATTCAAAGTCCTCATGTGTCCAGGGAGGTATTTCCTGAGTTTATAAACATAATATACATTAAAAAAAAAACGAAAGAAGATGTTGTGATGTCAAAAAATATCAATGTAATCATAGTATTATCGACTAGATTCGTGCCTGTACTTGATATCATTACAGTGGATGTCAGGTGTAGATCCACCCATAGCGTTTGTTTACATTTTGACGCCCTTGAGCTACAGTTTGTAATAAAGCATGGTTAGCTATTCCTCGTCCTGTAGGGATGATACTTGTATGAAACTTACTTTGTCACCATGGAGACAAGGCTTAGTAAATTAGAAGTAGCTAAAACACTGCCAACGGCGGATGGACGTTAGCTCTCCTGTCCAAAGGCAAAACCTAGTAACTCCATTCTAGCTGATTTTGAGAAAACAAAGGAAAACCAATCTATCTTGATGCTGTCTTACAAAGATCTACAAAGTCATCAAACGTATTGATGTTTTCTTGAGCTTTCATTTTCTTGCCGATTGAGCCATGGATTGAATCTGCTCTCATGAACGCGTGCACTTTCTCCAGATATTTTATCACAATCTCGGGTGGGCCCCATTCTGCGTTTGCACATTGGGCAAAGCCCAATGTGCAGCATCCAGTTTTTATTTTGACCTCCACAGTTATCTGCCCAAAAGAGTATGCAAGGGGAAGAATCAAAAACAATAAGTTTAATGAAGGTGCTTGCAACGTCCTGGGCCAATCTTCCAAATATCCCCTCGTGCCATAATATCACATAATAAGGTTGACCGTCGGCCCCCATTCGTGCAAATGTCTCATTAAAGACAATAAGCGACTGACGAAGAAGCTTCGATTGGTCCCTTAAGATACTAGGTTTTTCTGTTGTATCTACGCGGTTATGTGGTAGTTGCTAGGTCCTGCCATGCGCGCAACAGCTTACTTACGGAACAAATTACAATATCGCATACACTAATGTAAAGCATATCACCTAGGAACTCCAAAATTATTATCAGCTCAGTTTTGACCAAAATTTTGTTACTGGGTTTTGCCTTTGGACAGGAGAGCTGCTCCCCACATCTGTGGTTCCCTCCAAGGTTTTTCATTGAATCCCATTAGGTTGAGTTTTTTCTTGCCCTTCTGTGGGATCTGAGCTGAGGATGCCGTTGTAGTTTGTGCAGCCCTTTGAGACACTCGTAATCTAGGGCTATATAAATAAACTTTGAATGATTGATTGATTGCACAGGAAACTAAGGCAAAACTTAGCACAGGAATCAAAAAAGATAACTAACATGGGAACTAGAAGCAAGGTATACCAACGTAACTGTTGCATGGAAGCAAACAAGGAAACCATACAGAGTGTGGTGAACAGCAGCCGCGTCGCCTGACAGATTTCACTGGGGCACGTGCCCCAGTATTGATCTGCAGTGCCCCAGTAAAAAATTTACCAGTAAAAAAAAAACGCTCCAGAGTTTTAAGTCTACATAACATAGACTACAGCGCACATACTACTTAGTATGGTAATTGATTGCTACTGTATTCACTCCACGTAACAATGAGCACATGGCTAATTAATATGGTAATTTATTCACGTGTGGAGATTTCCTTTGAGCGAGAGAGAGAGAGAGAGAGAGAGAGAGGATGAGAATCACTGCGTGAGGTAGGTAACGTTAGCCAACAACAATTTGTTAATTATTTTATTTTGATTTTGATTTGACTCAAACTGTAACTCCTAGATGGATATCAGAAAGTTATTCGCCCGCAGCAGGGAAGAAGCAGCGAGGAATGAGAGATGTAAGTGAAGTCCTAGCTAGCTAGGCAACATCATTGTCTTAAGTTGATGCTAAATTAGCTAACATTATTCCTTGTGTCAAGACAAAGATATTCATTTGCTGTACGAGCTGTCAGGGGAATTTCCAATGAACATGAAACATAATGTTGGTTATTGTCTGCTGGTTCTGCTCAGGACCTCTGCATCAATGATGATTTGGAGTAAGCATGTGTGAGTTGAGTGCTTCTCAAATGGTTTATCTTCAGGAAGAAAAACATTTTTCCATATCATCAAGTCGTGAGCCAAATTTTTAAATCATTCAAGTTTATTTCACAGAAAAATAGGAAGAAAGGGAATCGAAAACCAAACAAACATGATCTGGGCAGCGGATCATGTCATAATCAATATATTGATAGATCAATCTGTGCTTGGCAAGTTTGCCTTTCGGAAGATAGATATTGATCCACCATTGTTTTAAAAGGAAATCGATCGATTTTTGTCAAACATTAGATTTAAGAACGGCAGACTTTATATGAAGTTTAGCATTTTTAATGATAAGGACGTTAAACATTTAGTCTATTTTACCTGTCTGTGACATCACGAAAACAAAAATGGCAGATACCTTTGATGGTGGAGGTCTTAAACTGAAACACCGCAAGACAATATCATGAATTACAACACAATGTTGTAATTAATTTTTTTTTTTTTTTCCCCTTGGCCTCAGTCTGCACCCCCACTCCAGGGCCTAGGCTAAGACCGATTTTTTAATTTTATTTTAATCTTCTATTTTTTTTCTTCACCCCCTACCCCCCACCCCCCACCCCCCTTGTTTACCTGTATGTCATCTTTTTTGTAAGGGGCGCTGGAAGCCGGCAGACCCGTCAGCGATCCTGTTCTGTCTCCCTGTAATGTTTGTCTGATCTTGAATGGGATTGTGCTGAAAATTGTAATTTTCCTGAAGGAACTCTCCTGACGGAATAAATAAAGTACTATCTATCTATCTATCTACAAAAACTTTTGGTTACAGCATGATTGCAAAAGCCACAACAAAGACAAACAACACAATACAATAATATAAAGCCACAACACAGCTTTAAGCCACAAAAGACGCACTGACTTCCAGAACACAAGGAGAACTAATTTGATGAGAAAGAAACAAATACAAGAGATGGATGAAGAAGGCTATGGAAATTAGGAAGTGAGGGGCCAACATCATCAACAGGGATGAGGGGACATGCATGCTTCCGCACACCTGGTACGCTGTCCTTTATCGGCAGCTCCAGGGCGGAGAGAAGATACTGTATGGCCGATACTGTTAAAATGTTGTTACTGTAATTTAATTGAAAATATCTTAAATGTTAAACATGAGGGAAAAAAAGGTTTCCTCCTGTTATCTCAACCTAAAGCGTTGGTTGCACTTTATTCCAATAAGATGTGAATGCATTATCCATTAATAATGTTTACTTGCTTGTTTGTATCCATAATTCATTTATAACTTGTTCCCTTACAAGAAATAACAAGAATATATTTCACAGTCACATTAGTTGATATTTTTTGTATTAATCAGGGACAGATTGTACAGAGTGAGTCGTGACACTCAAACTGGAGAGGAAATCACCCAGTTGTAGGTGCCGAAATGCCGTCGGGAAATGGTTTTCCAGGCGGCGCACTTCAACCCCATGGTCGGCCACATGGAGTATGATAAGACACTCAACGGGTTAAAGGGGAACATTATCACAATTTCAAAAGGGTTAAAAACAATAAAAATCAGTTCCCAGTGGCTTGTTTTATTTTTCAAAGTTTTTTTCAAAATTTTACACCTCCCGGAATATCCCTAAAAAAAGCTTAAAAGTTCTTGATTTTCGCTATTTGCGATGCGACTGTCCATTTCCCTGTGATGTCATACAGGGCTGCCAATACAAACAACATGGCGGTTACCACAGCAAGATATAGCGACATTAGCTCGGATTCAGACTCGGATTTCAGCGGTTTAAGCGATTCAACAGATTACGCATGTATTGAAACAGATGGTCGGAGTATGGAGGCAGATAGCGAAAACGAAATTGAAGAAGAAATTGAAGCTATTGAGCGAATAGCTATTGACGCTATTCGGCCATAGCATGGGTGTACCTAATGAAGCGGCCCATAGCATGGCTGCCTTATTAGCATCGCCGGTAAAATGTGCAGACCAAACGATCAGGACTTTCGCATCTTGTGACACTGGAGCAACTTAAATCCGTCGAATGGTAAGTGTTTGTTTTGCATTAAATGGGGTTATCTAGTTTCAAATGTACATACAGCTAGCGTAAATAGCATGCTAGCATCGATTAGCGTAGCATGTTAGCATCGATTAGCTGGCAGTCATGCCGTGACCAAATATGTCTGATTAGCACATAAGTCAACAACATCAACAAAACTCACCTTTGTGATTTCGTTGACTTAATCGTTGCAAATGCATCTGCAGGTTATCCATACATCTCTGTGCCATGTCTGTCTTAGCATCGCCGGTCAAATGTGCAGACACTCTGGCACATTCAATGGGGGTCTGGCGGCAGATTTCTTGCCAGCGGTGCAACTTGAATCCCTCCCTGTTAGTGTTGTTACACCCTCCGACAACACACCGACGAGGCATGATGTCTTCAAGGTTCCAAAAAATAGTAGAAAAAACGGAAAATAACAGAGCTGAGACCCGGTGTTTGTAATGTGAAAATGAAAATGGCGGGTGTATTACCTCGGAGACGTCACGTTCTGACGTCATCGCTAAAAGACAGATAAACAGAAAGGCGTTTAATTTGCCAAAATTCACCCATTTAGAGTTCGGAAATCGGTTAAAAAAATACATGGTCTTTTTTCTGCAACATCAAGGTAAATATTGACGCTTGCATAGGTTTGGTGATAATGTTCCCCTTTAATGGTCCGGTTCTATTAGCCGTGCATCCAGTGAATCATTTCAGATTGTGTGGTTCTAAAAAAAAATAGATTGTTTCTGATTCGTAACAGCAACCACAAATAACAAGTCATTACACCCCTAGAAAATACATATTTTCCCACGGACTGACTGGCACCAGCGCACTAGCTTAAAAACAAGCTACGTTAACGTCTTTCCCCATTAAAAAACGACATACCCCATTCTAAATGTTGCGATCCGCTGCTCGGATCTACACATATTATTTATGTTTCCATTTTGGATACCTCTCCATCTGACTCCTTATTTCCTGTTTGCTTTGTCACCATGGTCACTCATCTAGTCTCGCCCCGCACACCTGCTACTAATTATCACCCTTCTATTTAAGCCAGCCTATTCTGTTCATTCGGTCTGGGTCCATAATTTGCGCTCATGCAACAGGTGACGACCGCTACTTTTCTACGTTTATTCTCGCTAGCTCATATGCTAAGCCACCTGCCTTTTCTTAGCTCACATGCTAATTGTTTTTATTTTCACATTTTTGTGCTTTCATGCCAAGTCTTGTTTTCTGTTTGTATTTCCCAGTTTTCATACCCGCGTTATGGGTTTGCCTTTTTATTAGCTCCAGAATTTCTGTTCAGAGCTCTCTTTTTGTTAAATAAATATTTTAAGATCTTACCTTTGTTGTGTTCACGTCAACGCATCCTCGGGGGAATCGAACCCGGCACTACAATGCCCACCAGTCTTCACACTAAACCTATATAAACTAAGGGTACAACAATTCGCCGACATTGTCGACAAATACCCACAGTAACATTTTGTCGCAAACAAATTCATTTGTCGACAATGAATTTGTTTGTTTTGACGTCATTACTAAAGTTTTTATGTCGCCATTGCAACAACATCACGGGTGAAGATTTTTTTCTTATTCTTCTTAGAGACATCAGTACCTTGCTCATTTTGCAAAACAGATCTTGTTTTCTTTGACACTACATATGTGATACGGGAGCATTTAAAGCGAAGGATTGTTGGACACCCAGAGAATGCGATCTCAGGACGATAAATAGTTAGCTTGTTTTCTTGCCAGTTAGTTAATAAAAGTGAGACAATATACTGTATATGTATGAATTTATACACACACACATATATATATATATATACACACACACATATATATAATTATATATATATATATATATATATATATTGCCAAAGGTATTTGGCCACCTGCCTTTACTCACATATGAAGTTAAAGTGCCATTCCATGGAATTATCCAAAATATGTTGGTATCCTGGTGCATTCAAAGTTCCTTTCACTGGAACAAAGGGGCCAAGCCCATCCCCTGAAAACAACCCCATTCCATAATTCCTCCTCCACCAAATTTCACAGTCGGCACAATGCAGTCCAAAATGTAGCGTTCTCCTGGCAACCTCCATACCCAGACTCGTCAAGCAGATTGCCAGATGGAAAAGGGCGATCACTCCAGAGAATGCGTCTCTACTGCTCTAGTCCAGCGAGGACTGCATCTGACGCTTTGCATTGGACTTGGTGATGTGTGGCTTAGATGGAGCTGCTCGGCCATGGAAACCCATTCCATGACGCTCTCTGCGTACTGTACGTCGGCTAATTGGAGGGTCACATGAAGTTTGCAGCTCTGTAACAACTGACTCTGCAGATAGTCTTTGCACTATGCGCTTCAGCTTGCGCTGACCCCTCTCTGTCAGTTTATGTTGCCCACCACTTGGTGGCTGAGTTGATGTTTTTCCCAAACTCTTCCATTTTTCTAGAATGAAGCCGAAAGTTGACTTTAGAATATTTAGGAGCGAGGAAATTTCACGACTGGATTTATTGCAAATTCGGCATCCAATGACAGTTCCTCGCTGGAAATCGCTGAGAGCGGCCCATTCTTTCGCAAATGTTTGTAGAAACAGTCTCCATGCCTAAGTGCTTGATCTTATACACCGGGCTAAGTGATTAGGACACCTGATTGTCATCATTTGGATGTGTGGCCAAATACTTTTGACAATATTGTATATATATATATATATATATATATATATATATATATATATATATATATATATATATATATATATATATATATATATATATATATATATATGTATATATATATATATGTATATATATATATATATATATATATATATATATATATGTGTATATATATATATATATATATATATATATATGTATATATATATATATATATATATACATATATATATATATATACATATATATATATATATATATATATATATATATATATATATATATATATATATATATATATATATATATATATATATATATATATATATGTATATATATTTATATATATATATATATATCCATCCATTTTCTACCGCTTATTCCCTTTCGGGGTCGCGGGTGGCGCTGGCGCCTATCTCAGCTACAATCGGGCGGAAGGCGCGTACACCCTGGACAAGTTGCCACCTCATGGCAGGGCCAACACATATAGGCAGACAACATTCACACTCACATTCACACACACATATATACATTTATATAACATTTATTTATGTGTGTCTATATGTAGCTTCGATGTAGCAAACTACTACTACTTTATCCAAGTAGCTTGTCCATTACTTATTCCAGATGCACTATACATAGATTCACAACTAATGCATGCATATATTCCATATAAAGGAAGGAATTACTCCCACTTATCTTATTTAATCCACCAGTATGACCTTAATGTTGCAAAACAGGCGTCATATAGCAGGTCGTGATGCGTTGCATAAATATGGCATATTCAACCTGACATGCCCTTTAAAGTCGCCTCATTGTAAATGTCTCCAACAGACTAGTAAAGTACATCATGAACACGAGCACACCGGCAGCTTCTTTCTGCTCTAATGTACTGACACAATCATGCTTTTAAACAATTGATATTAGCTATTATTGTGATGGAGGGAAAAGAGGGTCCTCTTTGCACTTCCAGCTCTGTCCTCAAACCACTCAATTTTAAAAAAGTGTCACGATGAATTATTGAGTTCGTCTGTCAGAGGCTGTTCTTTGTTTTGGCTGTAAAGTCACCTCGATTCCATTGAACATTTTCTCTTCGGTGGACAGTGGAGTCATGAACAGAGCCATACTCCTTCCAGTTAGTAATTCAGGTTTAAAATGTTTTCAAGTCAAAGTAGTTTACTAACCATCGATGAGGTGGCGACTTGTCCAGGGTCTAAACCGCCTTCAGCCCGATTGTAGCTGAGATAGGTGCCAGCGACCCCAAAAAGGAATAAGCTGGTAGAAAATGGATGGATGGATGGAGGTCAGTGGCCTGTTATCGGGCAGCAAGCGCCCCCTACAGGGCCGCCATAAATATGTTTCTCAGCCGTGGACCGTATGGGCAGCAGCAGTACTCAGTTGTAATACACTTTTCTACCACTTTTGGCAGTAACGACAATATCAAAAAAAGAGAAGAAGTGTAGAGCTAAAACCATTCGGAATTTTCTTAAGCGCAAAAATAATGACAAAAATTTTTAAGCTGTATTTTCATTTGCAATTGAATTTTGTTGATAGTTTAGTTTAAAAAAAAGTATATACTATTTAATATAAATTAGATCTATTTATCTTTGCACTAAATAATTGTATGTTAATTTATTTTTCATCAGTTATTTATGAGTCCCTATTTATACAGTATATTTATTTAGTACTTATTTTTAACCCTGACCTAAGCCTAATGTTTAAATACTCTTTGTGATTAACACATTGTTTTTATGTCATTTGACAAAGTTTTAAACTGTAAGTAGTTACATATCATTAAAATTCAAGAGTAAAATTAGTAATTTAGTGTTAATATTTGAGTGGACCCTAGGCCCCTCTGTATTGGAAAAGTTGGGCCCCGAGGTACTTCTTATTTCTTTAAAATGTTTTTTTTTTGTTTTTTTTTCTAACTTTTACTTTGACAGTTTTAATGAGATGATATTTCCTATAATATAGCTTAGTAACTTTGTGTTGTTTTTGGAATCCATCACACAGAAAATGAGGGGAGACAATAAAAAAATAAACAGTCGAATACTTCACAATGTCCATTCATCCATCCATCTTCTTCCACTTATCCGAGGTCGGGTTGCGGGGGCAACAGCCTAAGCAGGGAAACCCAGACTTCCCTCTCCCCAGCCACTTCGTCTAACTCTTCCCGGGGGATCCAGAGGCGTTCCCAGGCCAGCCGGGAGACATAGTCTTCCCAACGTGTCCTGGGTCTTCCCCGTGGCCTCCTACCAGTTGGACGTGCCCTAAACACCTCCCGAGGGAGGCGTTCGGGTGGCATCCTGACCAGATGCCCGAACCACCTCCTCTGGTTCCTCTCGATGTGAAGGAGCAGCGGCTTTACTTTGAGTTCCTCCCAGACGGCAGAGCTTCTCACCATATCCCTAAGGGAGAGCCCCGCCACACGGCGGAAGAAACTCATTTCGGCCGCTTGTACCCGTGATCTTATCCTTTCGGTCATGACCCAAAGCTCATGACCGTAGGTGAGGATGGGAACGTAGATCGACCGGTAAATTGAGAGCCTTGCCTTCCGGCTCAGCTCCTTCTTCACCACAACGGATCGGTGCAACATCCGCATTACTGAAGACGCCGCACCGATCCGCCTGTCGATCTCACGATCCACTCTTCCCCCACTCGTGAACAAGACTCCTAGGTACTTGAACTCCTCCACTTGGGGCAGGGTCTCCTCCCCAACCCGGAGATGGCATTCCACCCTTTTCCGGGCGAGAACCATGGACTCGGACTTGGAGGTGCTGATTCTCATTCCGGTCGCTTCACACTCGGCTGCGAACCAATCCAGTGAGAGCTGAAGATCCCGGCCAGATGAAGCCATCAGGACCACATCATCTGCAAAAAGCAGAGACTTAATCCTGCGGTCACCAAACCGGAACCCTTCAACGCCTTGACTGCGCCTAGAAATTCTGTCCATAAAAGTTATGAACGGAATCGGTGACAAAGGACAGCCTTGGCGGAGTCCAACCCTCACTGGAAACGTGTCCGACTTACTGCCGGCAATGCGGACCAAGCTGTGACACTGATTGTACAGGGAGCGGACCGCCACAATAAGACAGTCCGATACCCCATACTCTCTGAGCACTCCCTACAGGACTTCCCGAGGGACACGGTCGAATGCCTTCTCCAAGTCCACAAAGCACATGTAGACTGGTTGGGCAAACTTCCATGCACCCTCAAGAACCCTGCCGAGAGTATAGAGCTGGTCCACAGTTCCACGACCAGGACGAAAACCACACTTTTCCTCCCTAATCCGAGGTTGGACTATCCGGCGTAGCCTCCTCTCCAGTACACCTGAATAAACCTTACCGTGAAGGCTGAGGAGTGTGATCCCACGATAGTTGGAACACACCCTCCGGTCCTCCTTCTTAAAGAGAGGAACCACCACCCCGGTCTGCCAATCCAGAGGTACCGCCCCCGATGTACACGCGTTGCTGCAGAGTCTTGTCAACCAAGAAAGCCCCACTGCATCCAGAGCCTTGAGGAACTCCGGGCGGATCTCATCCACCCCTGGGGCCTTGCCACGGAGGAGCTTTTTAACTACCTCAGCGACCTCAGCCCCAGAAATAGGAGAGTTCATCACAGATTCCCCAGGCACTGCTTCCTCATAGGAAAACGTGTTGGTGGGATTGAGGAGGTCTTTGAAGTATTCCTTCCAACTATCCACAACATCCGCAGTTGAGGTCAGCAGAACACCATCTGCACCATACACGGTGTTGACAGTGCACTGCTTCCCATTCCTCAGGCGGCGGACGGTGGTCCAGAATCGCTTCGAAACCATCCTGAAGTCGTTTTCCATGGCTTCCCCAAACTCCTCTCATGTCCGAGTTTTTGCATATCTTTATCTACACTGTCTATGCGGGGAATTGGTCTACAGTTCTGTAAATGACGTCAGAACAAGAGGAGGTGGCATTTTGAGTCTGGCAATAGAAAGAGGGTGTTCTATGGAGTTAGTTATCTACCCATTGCTCAAAAACTAATTGATACAATGGTAAAAGGACTGCCAGATTATTTTCAGGAGCAAAAAATACATTAAAAATAACTTATCAGTGAAATTAATTTGGACGATATGGGTCCTTTAAGCGTTAATTTGTGTAAAAATTAGAGCGAAATTCTGACTTACACCAAAACTTAATTTACACTGCAGTCATAAAAACAGAACTCAGAGGCTGGGGACCTTCTGTATATTTTTCTGTGTCTGTGCCGATAAGGTAGGCTTGTATTTTTCAGTACATTGCCATTGGAGGAGAATTCAAAAGAAAAAAAATAGAACCGTTTGACAATTGTAAAAGGTGCCACAACACATGGGGGCCCTGTGTTGCCCACTGTGTGTATCCTTATATAATGCCTCAGAACAAAGCCACAGCAGACATTCACCAGGAGTTGTGCTTGCTGCTGCTGGACTATGTCTGGGTGACCGCAGCAAGGTGACATATGCTGACAAGCGCACATATACAAGCCTCCACAAAAGAGACACGCAGTATGCATGTGTGTGTACACGTACACGCACCGTGTGTCCAACCCCACAATCGCTATTTCGCCACTAACAAAAAAAAATACAAATATAGCATGCATCTCTGCAGAACCCTGTCCTTACGTAATCACCCCCACCAGAGATCGTTACTGACGCTTTAGAGCTCCGATCTGTCACTTTAACTCCAACCCCTGCCATGTTGTTTGGGGTACACAGAAAGATGCAATGCAGACAAACTGACCGTGCCAGGAAAAGTTATTCTCTCTTTTTCATCTATGAAAGCAATATGAGAATAGAAGTTGGCATTGTCTCTGAGGCACTTGTGTCCCCCCTAGTGAGGAATACCACTGATTTTGGAATTACACAACCAGACCTAATATATATGTATATTTTTAAAACATGTAAGAAAATAGATCTATATGTATAGTTAATAGCCCCAAATGACATTTCCATTAGCCATAATTCAGTTTAACTTTATTCCTTAAAGGCCTACTGAAATGAGATTTTCTTATTTAAACGGGGATAGCAGGTCCATTCTATGTGTCATACTTGATCATTTCGCGATATTGCCATATTTTTGCTGAAAGGATTTAGTAGAGAACATCGACGATAAAGTTCGTAACTTTTGGTCGCTAATAAAAAAGCCTTGCCTGTACCGGAAGTAGCAGACGATGTACGTGTGACATCACGGGTTGTGGAGCTCCTCACATCCTCACATTGTTTATAATCATAACCACCAGCAGCAAGTGCAATTCGGACCGAGAAAGCGACGAGTTCCCCATTAATTTGAGCGAGGATGAAAGATTTGTGGATGAGGTATGTTAGAGTGAAGCACTAAAAAAAAAAAGTAAAGAAAAGGCGACGGCTCCAGGCGACGGCAGTGTGAGCGATTCAGATGTAATTAGACACATTTACTAGGATAATTCTGTAAAATCCCTTATTTGCTTATTGTGTTAATAGTGTTTTAGTGAGATTATAAAGTCATACCTGAAAGTCGGAGGGCTGCGGTGAACGCCAGTGTCTCTGAGAGAAGCCAATAGAGTAGCCAAGATCACAGCTGCCTTTTTGACAGCTACAGGAGGAGGTTGCATAATCCACTCAAGTCTCCGATAAGAGCCGACTTAATATCACAATTTTCCCATCCAAAAACTTGCTGGTTGACATAGGCCGCTCTGTGTTAAAGCTTCACAAGAAACAACGGCTGTGTTTCGGTTGCTAAAGGCAGCTGCAATCCACTGCTTTCCACCAACAGCATTCTTCTTTATAGTCTCCATTATTAATTGAACAAATTGCAAAACCGTAACAACAATAATAGTTTTTCTCCCTAAACTAAGTGTGTGTGATTCGATAGTGTGTTAGCAGTCATGGGATATAGAATAGTGCTATACGCCACACCTCCATCAATAATGTCTTGCCTTTTGGGTGATGGAGTGAAAAGGCATGAAGATAGACTGGTGAGTCAGTTTCAGAAGAAATGGAAAGTAAGAGTGAAGCACTAAAATAAAAAAAAATTAAAAAATAAAAAAAAAGACGACGGCAGTGTGAGCGATTCAGATGTAATTAGACACATTTAATAGGAGAGTTCTGGAAAATCCCTAATCTGCTAATTGTGTTAATAGTGTTTTAGTGAGATTATAAAGTTATAAAGTTGGAGGGTTGCGGTGAACACCAGTGTCTCTGAGAGAAGCTAATAGAGTAGCCAAGATCACAACTGCCTTTTTGACAGCTACAGGAGGAGGTCGCGTAATCCACTCAAGTCTCCGGTAAGAGCCAACTTAATATCACAATTTTCCCATCCAAAAACTTGCTGGTTGACATAGACCGCTTTGTGTTAAAGCTTCACAACAAACAAAGAAACACCGGCTGTGTTTCGGTTGCTAAACGCAGCTGCAATCCACCGCTTTCCACCATCAGCAGTCTTCTTTATAGTCTCCATTATTAATTGAACAAATTGCAAAACCGTAACAACAATAATGCTAAAAAATTTGTGACTCGGGATGGAGATGCTATCACAACACCTAATACGCAATATGAAACTGCCTTTAATCTTCTGTAGGTGCCGTCAGCAGGCTAATGCAAGCTCGCCCACATTTTGGAGCTGAAAGGGGACGTTTCTAAATGTGCTGAAACTAAAAACAAAACAAAAAAACAAGCCTAAAATCACGACTTTGCCCATATTGGGGTAATTTTACAAGTAGACATAATATTTAGGTCCAGATCTATGACATACTGCAAGTTTCAATGTTGTCAGTATCAGAAGGGCACTTTAACTGTTGTGAAAAATATTTTCCAGGTTGAAAATAATTGTTTTTCTCCCAAAACTAAGTGTGTGTGATTTGATAATGTGTTAGCAGTCATGGGATATAGAATAGTGCTATACGCCACACCTCCATTAATAATGTCTTGCCTTTTGGGTGATGGAGTGAAAAGGCATGTAGATAGACAGGTGAGTCAGTTTCAGAAGAAATGGAAAAAAGACATATATGCCATCTGTGAGGGTTTAGCGGGAAGTTGACATGCAATCTACGCATATTTTAGAATATTTATCCACAAAATGCATTCATAACCCAGAGAAATCCCACATGGTATTTAATAAATCACACATTTTGCTCCATGCTGTGTGACAGCAACTTAGTGTGCCACATTTATGTATGTATTCAATATTCATAAACACAGGAAATTGAAATTCAATGGGGAGAAATGATCAAACTGACACCTTTAGTAAGTGCCTGTGCCATCCTGTTCAGTAGGTATGAAAAATGGGATTTCTAATTATATACACAAACACATGATGTAATTCCCACATGAGCATAAAACAATTTTACACATGCATACATTTAATAACATTTTGCGTTCATGTTAGCCTTAACTGTTAGTTTTAAAGCTGCTTATGCATATTAATTTGTTTACCGACGCATGTGCACAGATTGGCTGATAGGTGGAGACCAAATGAGGGTTTGAAGAGTCATTCCACAGTCTGCTGGAGCTACTGAGCAATCCAAAAGGAATTGCTCGCTGTGTTTGTTTGTTGGCCGACACAAAACTGGGACAGATTTCTGACAGAATGGTTTCCCTCTTGAAATGAAGCACATTTTGCTGAATACAGAGAAAACCATTTTTCAGAACTTCTAAAGAGAACCACTCAGCAACTATTGAAAACAGGACACAAGTTGTACTCCAAGTTTTCGAAAAGTGATCGTTCTGAAGGTGTATTCTTTTTAGATGTTGTCATTTATCCGTGCACAGAGGTATTAACACAGGTGGCATTTGCTGATTTGAAAAAAATCACATCCCACCCCCATAGAAATTCCTGCAAATACGAAAATATTAGGTAGTTCTATACAAAGCAACCTCAATTTCTGAACCCTTCATTTTATGAACCTTTCGATTTATGAACCACGGACTGAATAAAACTATACTTTGGTCTACGAACCATGTCTTCATTTACAAACATTTCATCTACCCATTGTGTATCTCACAGCGCAGTCATTTAGTGCCCGGCAGCACAGTCATTGTGAGTGGGCTAATAGAACTCTGGTGCTGATTCAGTCACTAGAGCCGGGGTAGGGAACATATGGCTCTAGAGCCAGATGTGACTCTTTTGATGACTGCCTCTGGCTCTCGGATAAATCCGAGCTAACACTGCTTAACACAATAAGTAATGACTAATTCCACTTGTAATCAAAGTGTTAAAAATAACGATCAAAATATTAAACATGCTCATGCATTTGAATCCATCCATCCTTTTTCCTACCGCACTTTATTTATTTAATTTTTTTTTAGGGCTTGCCCTCCTGGGGGTTCTTCAGACCACCAAGCACCGACATGAAAGCCTGTTTCAGGGTTAGGATGTTTTTTTATTTTTCAATAAGTCTCTCAGTTGCTTTCCAGCAATTGTCTTTTTCTCTTTCGTTCTCGCTCGCACTCTGGCTCCAGCGCCAACCCTGTCTTTCCTCCTGGCTGCTGCTTATAACTTGGCCATCCATTCATCCATCCATCATCTTCCGCTTATCCGAGGTCGGGTCGCGGGGGCAGCAGCCTAAGCAGGGAAGCCCAGACTTCCCTCTCCCCAGCCACTTCGTCCAGCTCTTCCCGGGGGATCCCGAGGCGTTCCCAGGCCAGCCGGGAGACATAGTCTTCCCAACGTGTCTTGGGTCTTCCCCGTGGCCTCCTACCGGTTGGACGTCCCCTAAACACCTCCCTAGGGAGGCGTTCGGGTGGCATCCTGACCAGATGCCCGAGCCACCTCATCTGGCTCCTCTCGATGTGGAGCAGCAGCGGCTTTACTTTGAGCTCCTCCCGGATGGCAGAGCTTCTTACCCTATCTCTAAGGGAGAGCCCCGCCACACGGCAGAGGAAGCTAATTTCGGCCGCTTGTACACGTGATCTTATCCTTTCGGTCATGACCCAAAGCTCATGACCATAGGTGAGGATGGGAACGTAGATCGACCGGTAAATTGAGAGCTTTGCCTTCCGGCTCAGCTCCTTCTTCACCACAACGGATCGATACAACGTCCGCATTACTGAAGACGCCGCACCGATCCGCCTGTCGATCTCATGATCCACTCTTCCCCCATTCGTGAACAAGACTGCTAGGTACTTGAACTCCTCCACTTGGGGCAGTGTCTCCTCCCCAACCTGGAGATGGCACTCCACCCTTTTCCGGGCGAGAACCATGGACTCGGACTTGGAGGTACTGATTCTCATTCCGGTCGCTTCACACTCGGCTGCGAACTGATCCAGTGAGAGCTGAAGATCCCGGCCAGATGAAGCCATCAGGACCACATCATCTGCAAAAAGCAGAGACTTAATCCCGCGGCCACCAAACCGGAACCCCTCAACGCCTTGACTACGCCTAGAAATTCTGTCCATAAAAGTTATGAACAGAATCGGTGACAAAGGACAGCCTTGGCGGAGTCCAACCCTCACTGGAAACGAGTCCGACTTACTGCCAGCAATGCGGACCAAGCTCTGACACCGATCATAACACCGATTATAACATAGCGACAGGTGATTAGATAACAGGGCCCAGGTGGGTTGTCTACGCACCTTTCGCTGATTTCGAGGCCGGTCCTGGCATTCCCCGCTTCGCTGCAGGCCCTTAGGCCTCACCCCCTCCACAGTTCAGAATATCAATGTTATTGCAAAGAATAAGAGACCTATTATACTCTAGTAATGTTGGTCTTACATAAAAATGCACGCGTTTAGGTGTGTTCAGTGTTGAAAAAAAAATTATATGGCTCTTACAAAAATACATTTTAAAATATTCGGATTCTTGGCTCTCTCACCCAAAAAGGTTCCCGACCCCTGCACTAGAGCATAGTGCTGCGCTTACCTCCTGTGCTACTCACCTGGTCTTGTGATGAGCGGTGCCTGGGTTTCTCCAATCATGACGTCTGGCATTCACGCTAAAGAGTTCAATCTTTGTCTCATCAGACCAGATCATTTGGTTTCTCATGGTCTGAGAGTCTTTAGGTACAATTTGGCAAAATGTTTACAAATAAATGGCTTCTGTCTGGTCATTATATAATACTGGCCTAATTGGTGCATTGCTGCAGAGATGGGTTTCCTTCTGGAACGTTCTCCTCTCTCCACAGAGAAATGCTATAGATCAGTCAGAGTGACCATGGGGTTCTTGGTCACCTCCCTGACTAGACTAAGATGAATGCAGCAATGTACAGAAACAATGTGGATGAAAACCAACACTTCCCGTCCAACCTGATGGAGCTTGAGGGGTACAGAGAAAAATGGGAGAAAAATGCCAAAAGATAGGTGTGCCAAGCTTGTGGTATCGTATTCAAAAATACGTGAGCGTATAATTGCTGCCAACAGTGTATCAACAAACTATTGTGCAAAGGCTGTGATTACTTATGTACATGTGTTGTTTTTAAATGAATTGGAAAAATTGAGAAAAAAAACTTTTCACACTTTTCTTTATTTTGTACTGTGGGTAGAATTTTGAGAGCAAAAATTTTATTATTTCATTTTGGAGTAAGACTGTAAAATAACAAAAGAGAAACACACTGTCCGGATGAACGGATTACATACAAATAGATGTAGAATATTATATTTTTTTCCTCTTTTATCCTTTTCTCTCGGTTACAATGCATACTTAAACGGATGTTTTGTGATGTCCATATCTTGTTGCAAAATCAATATTTGATTGTGGAGATCTTGCTTCTCGGGGTTCTTTGGACAACCAGTCACGACATCACCACTCCTTTTCAGAGTTTACAACACAGTTTATTTTACAATAATCTTGTTGTATCGTGCAAAAATCTTTGTGCTTTTCAGCAATCGTCTTTTACCTCGATTGAGCACATCAATGGTCTCTCTGCTCTGCTCCGACTCGTGTACCACCTTCAACAGCTCTCTCTTCTCCTTCTCGACTGCTGCCTTTAACAGAGCGACAGGTGATCAGACAAACACTCTCAGCTGTCATCTACACACCTGTTGCTAATCTTTAAGCCTGTCCTAGCACATCCCGCTTCGCTGCAAGCCCACAGGCCACGCCCCCCACAGTGATCCAACACCTATTCTTTGAAATCTTAAAGGGGTACTGCAGTTTTTTTCAAATTTGGCCTAACATTCCCAATCATCAAAGACATGACGACGGATGGAATTTTCTTAATGCATTCTAAATAACAAATACATTTGATCAAAAGTCAGCAAACAAAGGAACCTTTGGGGGCCGTTCAATTCTGCCTATTGATCCCCTAAAAACACATCCAAACACCTCCATTAGGGTTTTATATATATAATGTAAGTAAATGGGTAATGTAGTAATGGGCACATTTATAACAACAATTAATATTTACGTATTTTGATCATTGTAAGCATACACGGCATATTAATTTCAAAAAGGCATCATGACGTTTTCTTTTTTTACTTCTTCACCTCACTGCAGAATTTATGAGAAACAACAAACATAAAAAAACATCCCTTACTGTGCTAGTTCTGCTGTCATTAGAAAGCCGAATGCGTTCAATGCCTCATAATCCTCGCGAAAGAAATGGGGTGAGGAGGGAAAAATCACTTTTCGTGTTGTCCTCGCCAGCTCTAGGTCCTAACTGGCTGTCAAAGTGTACCAACCAGTCGGATTACCTACTCAGACGTCTCATGACCAGGTGAGAGGAATGATTTATAATCTATAATAAACTTACAGGGAGTCATCATCATCGGCGGTCACTCAAAACGAGTATGACGATCCTCCTGGTAGGGGGGTATCCCTTTATGGAGGATTCCTGTGCGTGACTTAGTTTAACGTGGGGAGACTGGTGCACAGACAGTCACCACACAATCTCTGACAGACCCGGGTCAGGATCCAGTGGCATGGAGTCCAAGACAAATGGGGACCCTTTTCTGCTGCAGCCTTCATCCGCCATCTCAGCCGTTGTGACACTCCATAGGGTTAGCGATCATCCTCCGCCTGTTCCACCGTTGTGGTCTTCACCGTATCCCTGGTTAGGGGGCAGTCAGGTACTAGGCCTTTGCCAAGGACCACCTGGGGTAACAGTAGTAAAGGGGCTAACGTACTAGTGCCCCAAGACCCCATAGAGGAGCCTCTACTGTCGGATGCACTTTAACGTCATGCCCAGGATGAGTCGGGAGTAGGGAAGCAAGGAATCAGCAGACATCTCGATGATGTAAACATAGGGAAAAACGGAAGTGATCACGGCACCGCTATAAATAGTTTATCCGCGTTAGTACTTAAATTTACAATATCAGTAATATTTGGTTAATATTTAAGTCATGTAATGTAAATTGAGTAATGTTGGCGCTTTTGAATTGTTAATTATCGGATTTTCTGGGCGGATTAGTGGCGCAACCATGTATCCGATATAAGCAGATTTTTATTTACGTTTATTTAATATTTAGACTGCATTAAAAAAAATCCATCCATCGTTATGTCTTTCATAATGATTGTGAAGTACGGCAAAATTCCCCCAAAAAATTGCAGTTCCCATTGAAGTGGTAGTGCTTTTAAGCATTCTCATTTGAGAACTAGTTTGATATAGAGGATAAAAAAATCGAGGAAAAATATTATGTTTCTACAAGTTAATAGATTTGAACGAGAACTATGGAGACATGAGCACTGGCAGGATAGTAGAAGGTGAGACGTACGTAGTGAGAAGGGGGGTAAGAAAGAAAAGGAAAGCTAATGGCTGGAGTACACTTTCACTCCATTCTGCCCTCCCAGTCCTGACATGAGAAACATCACAGAGCACTTATTAAGCATGACCCCCGTTAATTAGCTTTCAACCTCCGTGCTCCGACGTGATTAAGTTACCTCGCTGATGGCACGCATGGGTGGTAGAACTGAAAGATGCTCTAATGGGATCTTGACTTCCCTTGCAATGGTTTTCTGATATAACTTGGAAATCCATTTATGGCTATTTACTCATCATACTTTTAAACACTGTTCTCCAAATATAGTGTTGCAGGGATGGAAGCAGGCAGGCAGAGTGAAGAAGTGCAGGGGGAAGTCAATGAATGCTTCGATGGATGGGTGCACGGATGGGTGAAGGGTGAAAGAGGAAATTACTGCGACATCATGGGTAATTCAGGGGAACTGAGTAAGCAGAGGTGGAGGAGTACAAGACTGATGAAGGAGTATGTCGGGTTGAAGGATAACATTTCTTCCAACCTTAATTATGATGAGGGAGTTGTCACTGTTGGGGCAAGTTGCTTTAAAAATAGATTAATCCCTCAAGAAATAGTGCATCATCAATTACAACATGTTGTAATTACTTTTTATACAGTATATTCATGGCAGATAAATCTGAAAATATATATCAGAAAATCTGTAGAGACTCCTTCACCCCCACCAAGGACTGTTCTCACTGCTGGGCTCTGGAAAGAGGTTCCGCAGCTTCCGTAGCAGAACCTCCAGGTTCTGTAACAGCTTCTTCCCTCAGACCATAAGACTCTTGAATGCATCATAATAATCCCCTTGATTACTCCCTGGAATATAAAGACAATATACAATACTTCTGTAAACGTGGACGCATACGCAAAAGTGCAATATATTTGTCTGTACAGTAATCTATGTATTTATATCTGCACCTTATTCCTCTTTTATCCTGCACTACAACAAGCTAATGCAACAAAATGCTGTTCTTATCTGTACTTAAAGTTCAAATTTGAATGACAATAAAGTGTAAGTCTATATTCAATCAATCAATCAATCAATCAATCAATTAAAGTTTATTTATATAGCCCTAAATCACAAGTGTCTCAAAGGGCTGCACAAGCCATAACAACATCCGCAGTTTAGCACCCCACGCACACACACCTCCACGAGGGAGAGGGGGGCAGAGGAGAAAAGAAAAGAAACGGCAGATCAACTGGTCTAAAAAGGGGTCTATTTGAAGGTTAGAGTATACAGATGAGTTTTAAGATGGGACTTAAATGCTTCTACTGAGGTAGCATCTCTAACTGTTACCAGGAGGGCATTCCAGAGTACTGGAGCCCGGATAGAAAACGCTCTATAGCCTGCAGACTTTTTTTGGGCTCTGAGAATCACTAATAAGCCGGAGTTCTTTGAACGCAGATTTCTTGCCGGGACATATGGTACAATACAATCGGCAAGATAGGCTGGAGCTAGACCGTGTAGTATTTTATAGGTAATTAGTAAAACCTTAAAGTCACATCCTAAGTGTCCCACATCACATCTTAATATTATGGCCTAAAAAAATATATAAAAGTCTGAGATTATGACAACATGGGACACAATTAGTGGACAGACTATAATATTGGAGAACTGTACCATACAACTTTACGATATTGTAGTCACATCAGCAGACATCAAGCAATGACAAAGATGTATCAAAAATCTACATCACGATATACATTGCAAACTCTTGCAATAGCGATATATTATTTGGCATATAAATAATTATACAACCATTTCTAAACAAGTTACAAAGGCTCCTAATTTAGCTGCTGTTGTATGCTGTAATATTGTGTCACTTCCAGTTGTATTATTTTCTCAAAACTATTATTAATCTTTTGCAAATTATAAATTCTAACATTGTTCTGTCGACATTGGTAAATGTAGTAAACACTTCTTACTCAACACTATTCTGTTGTGTGACAGAAAATATTTTGATAGTTTCAGTGGCGGTAGTAGCCATCATTGTTCATACTTAAAATTTGTAAGATCATTAAATGATTAAATTTTTAATCACAATTTCAATCCGACAATATTAAATTTTATATATATATATATATATATATATATATATATATATATACCATATTTCTTTGAATTGCCACCGGGGCGCTAATTAATTTAAAACCTCTTCTCACTCCTGCGCTTACCAAAAGCATGCGGTAAAAGTAAGCATGCGCTAATTATTTCAAAACCTCTTCTCACTCCGGCACTTACCAAAGGCATGCACTAAAAATTTGAGTGTGATGTAAGCTTGGACCTTAAATGCTATTGAATAGCTCTTAATCTTCTTCCCTTTATGCAATTTCAAATTACCAGTATTGAAATCAGCCTCCTCCATTTTGAAAATGATGACAGGGGAAGAGTCACTCGCGACGTCACGAGTTTGACCAGGCGGTAATACTAAGCATGCGCTAATTATTTTGCGAAGCGAGTTTGACCCGGCAGTAATTCAAGGCAGGCGCATACTATATGCCCTGCGGCAATTCAATGAAATACGGTGTATATATATATATATATATATATACATATATATATATATATATATATATATATATATATATGTACAGTCACAATCAAAAGTTTACATGCATTTGTAAAGAACATAATGTCATGGCTGTCTTAAGTTTCCAATACTTTATACAACTCTTATTTTTTTGTGATAGAGTGTTTGGAACACATACTTGTTGGTCACAAAAAACATTCATGAAGTTTGTTTCTTTTGTGAATTTATTATGAGTATATGGAAAATGTGACCAAATTTGCTGGGTCAAAAGTATACATACAGCAATGGCATTATTTGGTTACATGTCTCTTGGCAAATTTCACTGCAATCAGGCACTTTTGGTAGCCATCCGCAAGCTTTTGGTAAGCTTTTGGTTGAATTTTTGACCACTCCTCTTGACAAAATTGGTGTAGTTCAGCTAAATGTGTAGGTTTTCTGACATTGACTTGTTTCTTCAGCATTGTCCACACATTTAAGTCAGGACTTTGGGGAGGCCATTCTAAAACCTTAAGTCTAGCCTGATATAGCCTTTTCTTGACCACTTTTGACGTGTGTTTGGGGTCATTGCCCTGTTGGAACACCCAACTACGCCCAAGACCCAAACCTCCGGGCCGATGATTTTAGATTGACTTGAAGAATTTGGAGGTAATCCTCCTTTTTCATTGTCTCATTTAAAGCACCAGATCCATTGGCAGCAAAACAGGCCCAGAGCATAATACTACCACCACCATGCTTGACGGTAGGTTTGGTGTTCCTGGAATTAAAGACCTCACCTTTCCTCCTCCAATCATATTGCTGGGTATTGTGGCCAAACAGCTCAATTTTTGTTTCATTACAATATCGATCTAAGTCAACCATACACTGATACTATATTTGCTATTGTTACTGTCGATATTTGTATCGATCCGCCCAACCCTGTTTACATTTAAGAGCTTTGGCTAAATATTTATTGCTAGTCTTCAAGTGATAATGAAATGGGAAAGGGGTAGGATTAAATAAGCTTTGCTTCTTCCTACTCCTTTTCGGACATGATGTATAAAGAAATTATATGAAATTTTGTGATGCATTAAGCTGTAAGTGTGTTCATGTTCGAAATAAACTAAAGAAATAAAGAAATTGGTAATGAAGACCTCTTTTTTATTTTTGCCGGTAAGGAGCCGAGGATTAGTAATTTAAAAGCGACTAGCTTGCTCGCCAGGACGCTCCATTGCGCTGGCTGCATTTGCTTGCGCTGTCAAATTTGCAGGCTACAACCACAATGTTTCATCAACATGCATTATCGTGATATGACGACAGTCTGCCAAATTTATCATTAATAATGTATGTCATCTACATTGTGCAACACAGTGGGCTACTTAGATGTGTGACAGAATTTACATTTAGTTAGTAGTAGAATACAGTAATTGTAAGTAGCAGAGTAAGCTCTTAAATGTTTGACAATGGCAACAGTAAAGCACCGTTATTTGTATTATATGGAGCTAATGTTATTGTAATGCCAGGATTAATAAGAGCCATTGTAGTACTGAACTGCTCCAGCAGGGGGCACGTTGTGCTGGGAGCTATACTAGGGCAGTGTTTTTCAACCTTTTTTGAGCCAAGGCCAGGGTTAATTTTGACAGCAAAATTTTATTTAGTTTTAGTCATAGTCTTTTGACCAAAATGTAATTTAGTTTTAGTCATAATTTAGTTATTTAAATTGTTTTAGTTTTAGTCTAGTTTTAGTTGACGAAATATCACACGATTATAGTCGACGAAAACTACAGTAGATTTAGTCGACTAAAGGGTAATATGTAAACTTTCCCTTCAATTTCTGAAAGTCAAAGCAAAACAGCGGAAAAATCACCGATACAAGTCGTATTTTGATGAAAATCATGTCTCAAATTTAGTATTTCACGAGTAAGCTGTGTAATAAACGGGATAACGTTGTGTGAATTGTATGTTGTGGAAAATGCTTACCTGTGTGTGGATTTCGGGGTGATTTGACTGTAAATGTCGCTTCAAGTTTGTTCAAGCATGCATCACTAAAGCTCTTGTCTCAAAGTAGGTGTACTGTCACCAACTGTCACATCACACCCTGACTTATATGGGGTTTTTTTTTGCTGTTTTGCTCCACAGTAAGTCTTTGCTGTCGTCCAGCATTCTGTTTTTCTTTACTTTGCACACGATTCAGTTTTACTTTCGTTTTCCATAGCCATCCCTAAGCTTCAATGCCTTTTCACCGGGGCACTCACCTTTTGTTTATTATTGATTTAAGCACTAGACACCTTTTTTACCTGCACACTGCCTCCCGCTGTTTCCGACATTTACAAGGCAGTTAGCTACCGGCTGCCACCTACTGATATGGAAGAGTATTAAACGAGATATAAACAACACCGACACTCAACAACAACAACATATCATTTGCAGACTACAATAACTGGTAGGCAAAAAAATATTTTTAACCCAAATAGGCGAAATTACATAATCTCCCAAGGCACACCAGACTGTATCTCACGGCACACTAGTGTGTCGTGGCACAGTGGTTGAAAAACACCGTACTAGGGGACACCTGACTTCCTCTTTGCAGTCATTACAGACGCAAGCAGAACAAAGCTGTGTCCTCGTATCTGAATAAATCAAACATCCCCCTTTTCAGGTACAAATGTCTTTATGTAAATAGTTTTACCTCCAAATGTATCTTTATAGTGTTTAAACATGTTTGCAAGAGTTTATTTTTATGATATGTGTCTTTTCAGTCAACAAAGCTTTATATATGACCAAGCTAATGCTAAAGCTAATTGCACTGCCGATGTCGAAGTGGATGCTAACTGCATCAACAGTGTTAAAGGGGAACATTATCACCAAACCTATGTAAGCGTCAATATATACCTTGATGTTGCAGAAAAAAAGACCATGTATTTTTTTAACCGATTTCCGAACTCTAAATGGGTGAATTTTGGCAAATTGTTTATCGGTCTTTTAGCGATGACGTCAGAACGTGACGTCACCGAGGTAATACAGCCGCCAGTTTCATTTTCAACACATTACAAACACCGGGTCTCAGCTCTGTTATTTCTCGTTTTTTCGACTATTTTTTGGAACTTTGGAGACATCATGCCTCGTCGGTGTGTTGTCGGAGGGTGTAACAACACTAACAGGGAGGGATTCAAGTTGCACCACTGGCAAGAAATCTGCCGCCAGACCCCCATTGAATGTGCCAGAGTGTCTGCACATTTTACCGGCGATGCTGAGGCAGACATGGCACAGAGATGTATGGATAACCTGCAGATGCATTTGCAACGATTAAGTCAACAAAATCACAAAGGTGAGTTTTGTTGATGTTGTTGACGTATGTGCTAATCAGACATATTTGGTCGCAGCATGACTGCCAGCTAATCGATGCTAACATGCTATTTACACTAGCTGTATGTACATTTGAAACTAGATACCCACATTTAATGCGAAACAAACACTTACCAATCGACGGATTTAAGTTGCTCCAGTCTCTCAAGCTGCGAAAGTCCTGATAGTTTGGTCCGCACATTTTACCGGCGATGCTAATAAGGCAGCCATGCTATGGGCCACTTCATTAGGTACACCCATTTTATGGCCGAATAGCGTCAATAGCTATTCGCTCAATAGCTTCAATTTCTTCTTCAATTTCGTTTTTGCTATCTGCCTCCATACTCCGACCATCTGTTTCAATACATGCGTAATCTGTTGAATCGCTTAAGCCGCTGAAATCCGAGTCTGAATCCGAGCTAATGTCGCTATGTCTTGCTGTGGTAACCGCCATGTATTAGCAGCCCTATTTCACGTCACAGGGAAATGGACAGTCGCATCGCAAATATGGAAAATCAAGAACTTTAAAGCTTTTTTTAGGGATATTCCGTGAGGTGTAACATTTTGAAAAAAACTTTGAAAAATAAAACAAGCCACTGGGAACTGATTTTTATTGTTTTTAACCCTTTTGAAATTGTGATAAAGTTCCCATTTAAAGATATAGAAAGTTACTGTGCGTAGTTTATTATCCATCTGTGTATATTTCTGCTGAAATGTGTATTTACTACAGTTTCTGGGACTAGTTCAGTGTAGTGTGTTTAATATTAAGGGATGATAAGTGACTTGTTACTAAAGCAAGATATAGGCCCACTGTATCGGGTGACCTTTGTATTTACTTGCTGAGACATCTTCAAATATTGTTACACTATGGTAAAGTCTATTAGTGCAAAGAACAGGAAAACCTACTTGATTATTTGAATGTATATTCCCATGATAATACTGGAGTGCATTTTATGTTTGTTGCAATACTGTGTACGTGTACATGTTTGGTGTTTGATTTGTTCCTGGCAGTCATTACAGACGTGATTAGAACAAAGTGGCGTTCTCGTATCTGTATAACTCAAACATCTCCCTTCTCAGGATGATAAAATATGCACATTAAACGGAACAGGTGATTGGATGACAATGTTCACTAATGGTTATCTATCAAAATAAATTGTGCAAGGAGTAAGGCTATCTATTGACATTACCAACATCTAAAGCCAGCTCGCCAATTTTAGCAGCGAGCCAAACTCCCGACTTTGTAGAACAAAACATTACACTGGCTGTTACAGACAGTTTGCGTGAATGGCTTAAAAAAAAGCTATTTCAATTGCGCTAAATAAATAAGGATGTGAATTAATTTTTTTCCACATGCCAAGTAATCTACTTCAAGCTAAATTCGCAATATCATAGTCATGCTCCCAAAAATAGAGTAAATATTGTATTTTTTTAGGCTTACAGTAAAATGTATTTGAGTTTTCTATACTGTGTATAAGTCACTGCATTGCATTTTCAAAATATATAGTGACAAAAAGAACACTATGTACAGCGACGTGAGCGGCATTCAGGTGGGAACCTTTGTCACGGGCGCTGTTGTGCCTGGTTTGCACTTAGCGGGAACTTCCGAGAATGAGGTCCAAAGTTAGTGAAAATTACCACTATAATATTTTTAAGTAATCAGTAACTGACAAAAGGGTTGGGAAGAAGTAATCCTGTTGTAACTGTGTCCGCAAACTGAAATAACATATCCACCACAATGATGCTTGAAGCTATGCTTGGAGCGTGACCCCAAAGATAAAAAGACGGGAGCTGGGAGATAAGTGAAAGAATATTTCATAAAAAAAGTGCCAAAAATAGCAAACTGAAGCGCACTACCAGAGATTACAGGAAACCCCTACCCAATGATTAGTCTTCAGAGAACTACCATGAACAATGAGCAATGATCAAGCCCTGCCTGAAGGACACGGCAGGCATTAATAGGAGCCTGTTTGGCAACCAAGAACAGGTGTGTCCTTGTTGCCAATCCGGGACAAATATGGTCTCCAATGCTCACTGTCAAATGATTTGCGCTGAAACCGGACTGAAAGGGTTCACAGAGATTGTTAGACGCTAGGTGTTCATTTAGGTGCTGTGCAACATTTTTTTTCAAAGATTTTCGAGATAAAGGGAAGGTAGGACACCGACATTATGAGGTCAGGATCGAGGTTAGGTCTTTTGAGCAGAGGATGAATAACCGCGTTTTTTTTTTTTTTGGTTCAATTGACCCAACGTGAATGTATATTTATATATGTATGTGGAGAGACGGAGCCGACGAGCCTATAGCAGGCTAGGACAAACTGTGGTCCTGCCCAAGATGGCGGCCAGGAGGCAGAGCATGCAGCGGAGCAGAGAGGCGGGCACGCCTGGAGCGACACTGCAGCCATCAGAGTCAGGTGTGTAGTTCACACACCTGCTCTCAATCCCTGCATCTACTTTTGCCCCGATTGTTCCTCCTTCTCCCCTTTTATGCTGCAGAAGAAGATGCAGGGATTGAGAGCAGGTGTGTGAACCACGCACCTGACTCTGATGGCTGCTGTGTCGCTCCAGGCGTGCCCCGCTTCTCTGCTTTGTTGCATGCTTCGCTTCCTGGTCGCCATCTTGGGCAGGACCACCGTTTGTCCTACCCTGCTGTTGGCTCGTCGGCTCCGTCTCTCCACAATGTATTAATATGTTGGAAGTGTAAAGCAGTAAGTAATGCACCAAAAGTGTTATTTACACCAAAGTGAATGTATTTTATAAAATGTTACAAAGAAACTGGATATAATAATAAATATAAATCGTTTGAGGTGCTTTCTATGAAGTCTGCCACACCTCTGCCTCTGTGCCTGGCCGTTATCTACCGCCCCCCAGGGCCCTATTCGGACTTTATTAGTGAATTCTCAGAGTTTGTTGCTGATCTAGTGACGCACGCCGATAATATAATTATAATGGGGGACTTTAATATCCATATGAATACCCCATTGGACCCACCGTGCGTGGCGCTCCAGACTATAATTGATAGCTGTGGTCTTACACAAATAATAAATGAACCGACGCATCGCAGCGGCAATACGATAGACCTAGTGCTTGTCAGAGGTATCACCGTCTCCAAAGTTATGATACTCCCGTATACTAAAGTAATGTCCGATCATTACCTTATAAAATTCGAAGTTCAGACTCATGTTCGGCAAGCTAATAAGAATAATAACTGCTATAGCAGCCGCAACATTAATGCTGCCACAACGACGACTCTTGCGGACCTACTGCCCTCGGTAATGGCACCGTTCCCAAAGTATGTGGGCTCTATTGATAACCTCACTAACAACTTTAACAACGCCCTGCGCGAAACCATTGATAGTATAGCACCGCTGAAGTTAAAAAAGGCTCCAAATAGGCGTACGCCATGGTTTACTGAAGAAACTAGAGCTCAGAAATTATTATGTAGAAAGCTGGAACGCAAATGGCGCACGACTAAACTTGAGGTGCACCATCAAGCATGGAGTGATAGTTTAATAACTTATAAACGCATGCTTACCTTAGCTAAAACTAATTATTACTCAAATCTCATCCGCATTAATAAAAACGATCCAAAATTTTTGTTTAGTACTGTAGCATCGCTAACCCAACAAGGGACTCCTTCCAGTAGCTCCACCCATTCGGCAGATGACTTTATGAAGTTCTTTAATAAGAAAATTGAACTTATTAGAAAGGAGATTAAAGACAATGCGTCCCAGCTACAACGGGGTTATAGTAACACAGATACGATTGTATATACGGCGGATACTGCAAATATCCAAAATAGTTTCTCTCGTTTTGATGAAATAACATTAGAAGGATTGTTACAACGTGTAAATGGAATAAAACAAACAACATGTTTACTTGACCCACTTCCTGGGAAACTTATCAAGGAGCTTTTTGTATTATTAGGTCCATCAGTGCTAAATATTATAAACTTATCACTTTCCTCGGGCACTGTTCCCGTTGCATTCAAAAAAGCGGTTATTCATCCTCTCCTTAAAAGACCTAACCTCGATCCTGACCTCATGGTAAACTACCGACCGGTGTCTCACCTTCCCTTTATTTCGAAAATCCTCGAAAAAATTGTTGCGGAGCAGCTAAATGAGCACTTAGCGTTTAACAATCTATGTGAAACCTTTCAATCCGGTTTCAGGGCAAATCACTCGACTGAGACAGCCCTCGCAAAATTGACTAATGATCTATTGCTAACGATGGACTCTGATGCGTCATCTATGTTGCTGCTCCTCGATCTTAGCGCTGCTTTCGATACCGTCGATCATAATATTTTATTAGAGCGTATCAAAATACGAATTGGTATGTCAGACTCAGCCCTGTCATGGTTTAACTCTTATCTTACTGATAGGATGCAGTGCGTCTCCTATAACAGTGTGACCTCGGACTATGTTAAGGTAACGTGTGGAGTTCCCCAGGGTTCGGTCCTTGGCCCTGTACTCTTCAGCATCTACATGCTGCCGCTAGGTGACGTCATACGCAAATACGGTATTAGCTTTCACTGTTATGCTGATGACACCCAACTCTACATGCCCCTAAAGCTGACCAACATGCCGGACTGTAGTCAGTTGGAAGCGTGTCTTAATGAAATTAAACAATGGATGTCCGCTAACTTTTTGCAACTTAATGCCAAAAAAACGGAAATGCTGATTATCGGTCCTGCTAGACACCGACCTCTATTTAATAATACAACTTTAACATTTGACAACCAAATAATAAAACAAGGTGACTCTGTAAAAAATCTGGGTATTATCTTCGACCCAGCTCTCTCCTTTGAGTCACACATTAAAAGCGTTACTAAAACGGCCTTCTTTCATCTCCGTAATATCGCTAAAATTCGCTCCATTTTGTCCACTGGAGACGCCGAGATCATTATCCATGCGTTTGTTACGTCTCGTCTCGATTACTGTAACGTATTATTTTCGGGTCTCCCCATGTCTAGCATTAAAAGATTACAGTTGGTACAAAATGCGGCTGCTAGACTTTTGACAAGAACAAGAAAGTTTGATCATATTACGCCTGTACTGGCTCACCTGCACTGGCTTCCTGTGCACTTAAGATGTGACTTTAAGGTTTTATTACTTACGTATAAAATACTACACGGTCTAGCTCCAGCCTATCTTGCCGATTGTATTGTACCGTATGTCCCGGCAAGAAATCTGCGTTCAAAAGACTCCGGCTTATTAGTGATTCCTAGAGCTCAAAAAAAGTCTGCGGGCTATAGAGCGTTTTCCGTTCGGGCTCCAGTACTCTGGAATGCCCTCCCGGTAACAGTTCGAGATGCTACCTCAGTAGAAGCATTTAAGTCTCATCTTAAAACTCATTTGTATACTCTAGCCTTTAAGTAGACCTCCTTTTTAGACCAGTTGATCTGCCGCTTCTTTTCTTTCTCCTATGTCCCCCCCTCCCTTGTGGAGGGGGTCCGGTCCGATGACCATGGATGAAGTACTGACTGTCCAGAGTCGAGACCCAGGATGGACCGCTCGTCGGGACCCAGGATGGACCGCTCGCCTGTATCGGTTGGGGACATCTCTACGCTGCTGATCCGCTTCAGATGGTTTCCTGTGGACGGGACTCTCGCTGCTGTCTTGGAGCCACTATGGATTGAACTTTCACAGTATCATGTTGGACCCGCTCGACATCCATTGCTTTCGGTCCCCTAGAGGGGGGGGGTTGCCCACATCTGAGGTCCTCTCCAAGGTTTCTCATAGTCAGCATTGTCGCTGGCGTCCCACTGAATGTGAATTCTCCCTGCCCATTGGGTGTGAGTTTTCCTTGCCCTTTTGTGGGTTCTTCCGAGGATGTTGTAGTCGTAATGATTTGTGCAGTCCTTTGAGACATTTGTGATTTGGGGCTATATAAATAAACATTGATTGATTGATTGATATGTGAAAGCTATTTTTTATTTACTTCCAACCAGCGATCTTAGAGAAAAAGTACATCTTAGACTATTTGAATATTAATACAGACAAAATCTGGACAAAGAAATGAGTTCTCTATGTCTTACTTGTTGCTTTCATCCTATCTTTATCTACAGAATCTGTACTTTGCGACTGTGGTACCATATTGAGACGCATAACAGAATGAAGATATCCTGATCAAGTAAATAATATGTACAGTATATATACAAGTATTCAATTCTCTACAAAGGGACATTTGCATCCCTTTGCTAGTTCTTCACTGTAAGATCAACATTCAGTCCAAAAGACATCACAGGGCTGCATCTTAATTTGGCTTCAAAGTGACTTCACAAGTTTCATCAAAATAGACAAACTATTTTAAGCACACTGATGTGGAACACTGCAGCTTTCCCACCAAATAAACAAGCTTCAGTGTGGATTTATTTACATTTGTGTTTTTTTGACTTACATTAGTTTATTATTGTATGAAAATTCTAGAACGCAAAAGACTAGTATTGTAAACAGGTTAATTAGTTACATTTTGTAAGCATTGGTACTTTAACTTAACTTAATATACTTGGTTTTAGGATAAACTGCATATTTACATGAAGTGTTTTACTGTGCTGCAATTTATTGTAAGAAATGGGATTAATGTCCTATCATTGGAATGGTGAGATTTGTATATCAAAGTACCATATTTTTCAGACCATAAGGCGCACTTAAAACCCTTTCATTTGTTTAAAACTCGACAGTCCACCTTATAACCCAGTGCTCCTAATGTACGGAAATATTTTGGTTGTGTTTACCAACATCAAAGCTATTTTGTTTCTGGTACATGGTGAAATAAGTGTGGCAGTCATACATTTGACATAAGTGTAAACTGCAATATGACTCAGGTAAACAACACCAAAATGTTCCATTGAAAATATAGAACATTACACACGGCACTCAACAATCTATGAAAATGTTTTAGTACGACTTTGGTAAGCTATGAAGCCGAACCGCTTGATGGATTGTACTGTGCTTCAACATACGAGTATTATTATTATAAGGTAAGACATATTATCCGTCATTTGTTTCGCAATATAATGCAAAAGCAACTTTTCTTACATTCTGATACCTGCTGATCTGTATTTGGGATCTGCATAAGTCCTAAAAACTAGCGCGCATTCACCTTTGTAGTCGATAAGTTTCTTCTTTTTTTCTATCTTCTTGTTATGGGACATTCGCTGTTGCAATTTCTAATGTGAAGTAGTGTAAAGTTCTCACTTATATCTGTTAGTAAACTTGCTATGAAAGCGCTAAACCATACTTTAGTTATTAAGAGTTTCGGTCGGACGGTTTTTCAGGGGACACATTTCCGGCGTTGTTGTTGCACTAGTGAGCCACATACGAGGAGATGCTGCTCCGTTATTGATTTAAGTAATGTCTGAATGTTACTAAAACAATTAGTTCCATCTTTTGACACTTCTTCCTCTCCCGTCCTTGCACGCTACACCGCTACAACAAAGATGACAGAAAAAGACGCTGCCAAAGGTGAGCCATGTAAATAAGACCGCCCACAAAACCTGAAGCGACTGTCGGAAAGCGTCTTGAAGATGGTCTGTAAAACATAATCTATGCAACATTTCGACCAGAGAACCACCATTACATGTTATGTAGACAGCAAGTAAGTGTTTTCAATTTTGAAAAAAATAATATAACCCCTTTAATGCGCCTTATAATCCGGTGCGCCTTTTGCATGAGAATAGACCTGACTAGAACCGCTCATCGGCTGTGCACCTTATAATCCGGTGCGCCCTATAGTCTGGAAAATAGTAGTAGTAGGGTTTGTAGGGTTTTTTTAGTTCCGATTCCATTTTTGATTTTGCTCTTCATCAGTTTTCTTATCGATTCCTATTTGGAAAAAAAGAGAACAAAACGGTAGATTAGCATCAGTCTTCTTCTGTCCTGGTGAGAGGCATGATTTCTGATCTACAATAAGCTTCAAAGAAGCAGGGAAGCAAGGAAACAGCTGACCACTCAATGTAAACATAGGGACACACAGGAGTGATCATGGCGCCGCTATAAATAGTTCCTCTGCGTTAGCGTTTATAATAACAATATCACTATTACTTGGTTAATATTCAAATCACGAAATGTACATGGAGTATTGTTGCCGTTTTTATTTGTTTTTATGGGCGGAATAGACAACCTCCAATTGGCTCGGCTGTAAGCAAAGTCTTAATTACGTTTATTTACGAGTTAGAATGCATAATTTAAAAAATCCATCCGTCGTCATGTTTTTCATCATGATTGTAAACGATAGGCAGCATTGCAAAATAAAGTGCAGTTCCCCTTTAAAAGGCACATTGGTAGCATAAAAACTTTTTTGTTAAAAAATAAATATATTAAATAAATATTCTTCTGCAGAAAAAAATCAAACATGTGGAAATTAAACAAGAATATAACATTTATTAACATGTGATAATAACTCATTCCATGCAGTGATATGTCGAGCCTTTATTATTATTTTGATAATCATGGCTTAAAGCTTGTGAAAACCTTGAATTGAAAATCTAAGAAAATTGTTTGAAAAACTATAATGCATGATCATCAACATCATAAATAAAGGCTTGACATATCTCACTTTGCATGTAATGAGTTTATACCACCATCCAACACGCACATACAACAAACTGATAACATTCACATGGTTAATTCTACACATCGTCTTTCACTTGTCACTTAGAGTAGCAAACACATCCCACCTAATCATCAAGTTCAATAAACCTATTGAATTGATTCCTGTCGTGGTGTCATCTCCTTCCCCCGCCGTATGCAACACATCCCACGTGCAGGGATGACGGGGCTTCGTCAGGTCCCCCATCTCAGAACATCCTCCCTACACCCGATTCGACAGCAAAGATGATAGTCTAATTAACTTCTGAGTATCGAATTGCCAAAAAGTGGACTGACTATTCAAGACACCCCTAGTCACAAGTACAGGTATAATGCAAATGTGTCCATTCATATCTCAATCCCACTTCAGTTTTGTCCCCCAAGAGCTTATGGACATCATCTTCAGTATCCGCACTTAAACTTTCCACCTCTGCCTAATAGCTAATGAGCTCATAGCACGTGATGGTCTCATTTGTCACTTGGGGACATCCGAGGACTGCAGCATGAATGAAAAACTTAATTAGAACTTCTGCGTGTGTGATAGCGGGCTGTCTTTTAAAATATGCACATTAATTTTCTACCCCAACCAGGCATCTAATTTAAGAGCAATAAAATGTAAATTTGTGCAGTGGAAAGGAGGTTAGCCGCTTGTAGCTATACTTTGTGTGGCCAATGAACATGTAATGTATAACTTAATGAGACCAGCCACAAGAAACTGCCTCCGAGGCTTTTTTAAAGTTTTTTTTGGGAGCTTTTGTTTCTACATTTTTTTAGCAAACGATAGCTGGGTTGCCATCACGTGACCGAGAGGCACTTCAGGGGTTCGGCGGAGCCTCCGCAACAAAGGTAAAGACACATCCGACCTATCGTGTAAATAAAAACTTCTCCCTATCAGCGTTTTATGGATACCCCCAAACAATTCTCCCTCTAATTGTCCATCTGATTTGCAGCTTGTTTTAACAGAACATGTTAAAAAAAAAAGTAAGCAGATATTAACAGTAAATAAACAAGTAGATTAATAATTCATTTTATACCACTTCTCCTTAAAAATGTTGACAAAATAATAGAATGGAAAATGACTCAATATGTTACTGCATACGTCAGCAGATAATTAGGAGCTTTTGTTTGCTTACTTACTAATAAAAGACAAGTTGTCTTGTATAGTCACCATTTTATTTAAGGACAAACTTGCAATAAGAAACATGTGTTTGATGTACAGTTAGATTTTTTGGTTAAAATAAAGCCAATAATGCAATTTTTTGTGATCCCCTTTATTTAAAAAAGTACCAAAAAGTATCGAAATAATTTTGATACCGGTACCAAAATATTGGTCTCAGGACAACACTAGTACAAACTCATTCAAGATCAGACAAACATCACACAGGGTAAAACAAACAGGAACACAGATGGCTCCCCAAAAAGGCAGCGCCCCGTAAAAATGTGAAAAAGATCAAACATGACACAAGTCTATAGCTAAACTCCTTTGGGAGGAATGGGGGGGGGGGGTGGGGGGCTCAGTTTGAGACCAAGAAAAAACTTTGAGCTAAGCACATATACATATTACGACACACAACTCAAGACTTGTGACTAGTTTAGATGCTGCGGCCACCAGTGGCGTTATCCATCAAACCATGGCGGTGACGAGACGAACGAGTTGGAAAATTAATCCGGCAGTAATTTCCCATTTAAGCAAATCATTTATTTTTCATCCATTCCATTCTTTCCCTGGCCAGACTCAATATGCCGCTCCTTCTTGGTGTGGCATCATCTACAGAACTGGAGCCCATCTCCCCCGCATTGACAGTGTGGAAAAAGGCATGCAAAATTATTATTTCCATCACTTATTCGCATATTTTTGTTCCATGATTACTTCAAAACTAATATGGTTAACGTTACAAGCAGAAAAGTAATATGGACAAATTTCCGGACTTCCCTGCTCTTTCATCGACACCATAGCTTGTGTTTCCTCATGCTTTTTCAACATTTCCTCAAGCAGACTGAGGAAAGCATCAGTAGATGAGAAAGCAAAATAAAATAGGAGCGACTTACCTTCCTCATCTCTTGTTTTGAAGCGCCGAGTCTGTTCTTCTTTCCAATGTTTTTCCACTGATTCTGACTCAGTCCTTGGCCCTTTGAGGGTATTCCTAATCTCTAGGATCGCATTCGGCTTAAGTCTTTTACTTTATGTTCCATCAGAACTCTGACCAAAGTCCTTCCTCTTGAAATTCAGAATCATTAAAATGTTTGCTGCAAATGTTACTTTCTTTTGGTCTTGCTTGAGTTTATTTGACTGGAAAGGCCCATACTTTTCTCATATTCCCATCATTTGGAAATGTATGCAGACTTACACCTTCTTTAGTTGTATGGCTATAACCTTGTGGAGAAGCGGAGCCGACAGTTCGACAGAGACGCAGGGCACGGCCCAAAATGGCGGCGAGGAGGCGTATATTATGTTTTTTATGTTGAGTTAATAAAAAATAAAATAAAAAGTTAAAAAAATTAATAATAATAATAAAAAAATCTTCTGCGGCCCGGTATCAATCGAGCCGCGGCCCGGTGGTTGGGGACCACTGCTCTACCTTACGCTATGAAGTGAGGGGAAAATGAGTGAATAATGACAGGTTATATGATTGTTTATTTAAACTCATATTCGAGCCACTTTATAATGAATATGTCGGCATGTATTTGTAAAAAAAAAAGAAAAGAAAAAAAAATGTATATGTATATATATATATATATATATATATATATATATATATCAATCAATGTTTACTTATATAGCCCTAAATCACTAGTGTCTCAAAGGGCTGCACAAACCACCACGACATCCTCGGTAGGCCCACATAAGGGCAAGGAAAACTCACACCCAGTGGGACATCGGTGACAAAAATGACCCAGTGGGACGTCGGTGACAATGATGACTATGAGAACCTTGGAGAGGAGGACAGCAATGGATGTCGAGCGGGTCTAACATGATACTGTGAAAGTTCAATCCAACACAGTCGCGAGAGTCCAGTCCAAAGCGGATCCAACACAGCAGCGAGAGTCCCGTTCACAGCGGAGCCAGCAGGAAACCGCGGAGGCGGATCAGCAGCGCAGAGATGTCCCCAGCCGATACACAGGCAAGCAGTACATGGCCACCGGATCGGACCGGACCCCCTCCACAAGAGAGAGTGGGACATAGGAGGAAAAGAAAACAAACGGCAGATCAACTGGTCTAAAAAGGGAGTCTATTTAAAGGCTAGAGTATACAAATGAGTTTTAAGGTGAGACTTAAATGCTTCTACTGAGGTGGCATCTCGAACTGTTACTGGGAGGGCATTCCAGAGTACTGGAGCCCGAACGGAAAACGCTCTATAGCCCGCAGACTTTTTTGGGCTTTGGGAATCACTAATAAGCCTGAGTCTTTTGAACGCAGATTTCTTGCCGGGACATATGGTACAATACAATCGGCAAGATAGGATGGAGCTAGACCGTGTAGTATTTTATACGTAAGTAGTAAAACCTTAAAGTCACATCTTAAGTGCACAGGAAGCCAGTGCAGGTGAGCCAGTACAGGCGTAATGTGATCAAACTTTCTTGTTCTTGTCAAAAGTCTAGCAGCCGCATTTTGTACCAACTGTAATCTTTTAATGCTAGACATGGGGAGACCCGAAAATAATACGTTACAGTAGTCGAGACGAGACGTAACAAACGCATGGATAATGATCTCAGCGTCTTTAGTGGACAGAATGGAGCGGATTTTAGCGATATTACGGAGATGAAAGAAGGCCGTTTTAGTAACGCTTTTAATGTGTGCCTCAAAGGAGAGAGTAGGGTCGAAGATAACACCCAGATTTTTTACCGTGTCGCCTTGTTTAATTGTTTGGTTGTCAAATGTTAGAGTTGTATTATTAAATAGAGTTCGGTGTCTAGCAGGACCGATAATCAGCATTTCCGTTTTTTTGGCGTTGAGTTGCAAAAAGTTAGCGGACATCCATTGTTTAATTTCATTAAGACACGCCTCCAGCTGACTACAATCCGGCGTGTTGGTCTGCTTTAGGGGCATGTAGAGTTGGGTGTCATCAGCATAGCAGTGAAAGCTAATACCGTATTTGCGTATGATGTCACCTAGCGGCAGCATGTAGACGCTGAAGAGTGCAGGGCCAAGGACCGAACCCTGGGGAACTCCACACGTTACCTCAACGTAGTCCGAGGTCACATTGTTATGGGAGACACACTGCATCCTATCAGTAAGATAAGAGTTAAACCAAGACAGGGCTAAGTCTGACATACCAATTCGTGTTTTGATACGTTCTAATAAAATATTATGATCGACGGTATCGAAAGCAGCGCTAAGATCGAGGAGCAACAACATAGATGACGCATCAGAATCCATCGTTAGCAATAGATCATTGGTCATTTTTGCGAGGGCTGTCTCCGTGGAGTGATTTGCCCTGAAACCGGATTGAAAGGTTTCACATAGATTGTTAGACGCTAAGTGTTCATTTAACTGCTCCGCAACAATTTTTTCGAGGATTTTTGAAATAAAGGGAAGTTTACCATGAGGTCAGGATCGAGGTTAGGTCTTTTAAGAAGAGGATGAATAACCGCTTTTTTGAATGCTAGGGGAACAGTGCCCGAGGAGAGTGATAAGTTTATAATATTTAGCACTGATGGACCTAATAATACAAAGAGCTCCTTGATCAGTTTCCCAGGGAGAGGGTCAAGTAAACATGTTGTCTGTTTTATTCCATTTACACGTTGTAACAATTCCTCTAATGTTATTTCCTCAAAACGAGAGAAACTATTTTGGAGGGCAGTATCCGCCGTATATACCATCATATCAGTGTTAATAGAACCCCGTTGTAGCTGGGACGCATTGTCTTTAATCTCCTTTCTAATGACTTCAATTTTCTTACTAAAGAATTGCATAAAGTCATCAGCTGAGTGGGTGGAGCTACTGGAAGGCGTCCCTTGTTGGGTTAGCGATGCTACCGTACTAAACAAAAATTTAGGATCGTTTTTATTACGGTGGATGAGAGTTGAGTAATATTTAGCTTTAGCTAAGGTAAGCATGCGTTTATAAGTTATTAAACCATCACTCCATGCTTGATGGTGCACCTCAAGTTTAGTCGTGCGCCATTTGCGTTCCAGCTTTCTACATAATAATTTTTGAGCTCTAGTTTCTTCTGTAAACCACGGGGTGCGCTTTTTTGGAGCCTTTTTTAACTTTAGCGGTGCTATGTTATCAATGGTTTTGCGCAGGGCGTCGTTAAAGTTGTTAGTGAGGTTATCAATAGAGCCTACATACTTTGGGAATGGTGCCATTACCGAGGGCAGTAGGTCAGCAAGAGTTGTCGTGGCCGTATTAATGTTGCGGCTGCTATAGCAGTTATTATTATTATTAGTTTGACGAACATGCATCTGAACCTCGAATTTTATAAGGTAATGATCGGACAATACTTTAGTATACGGGAGTATCGTAACTTTGGAAACGGTGATACCCCTGACAAGCACTAGGTCTATCGTATTACCGTTGCGATGCGTGGGTTCATTTATTATTTGTGTGAGACCACAGCTATCAATTATAGTCTGGAGCGCTACGCACGGTGGGTCCGATGGGGTATTCATATGGATATTAAAGTCCCCCATTATGATTATATTATCGGCGTGTGTCACTAGATCAGCAACAAACTCTGAGAATTCGTTGATAAAGTCCGAACAGGGCCCTGGGGGGCGGTAGATAACAGCCAGGTGTAGAGGCAGCGGTGTGACAGACCTCATAGTAAGCACCTCAAACGATTTAAATTTATTATTTATGTTAGGACTAAGGTTAAAGTTTTCGTTGTATATTAATGCGACCCCCCCACCCCTTTTAAGCGGACGGGCAATATGCGCATGTGTAAAGTTAGGAGGACATGCCTCATTTAGCGCAAAAAAGTCGTTTGGTTTAAGTCAGGTTTCGCTGAGACCGATGACGTTAAGATTGTTGTCTCTGATAATATCATTAACTAATAACGTTTTGGGAGACAATGATCTTATGTTTAAAAAACCTATATTATAGGTAGTGGGCTGTTTTAGGGAGTTTTTGATCAAATTATCCGTAGTAGCAATATTAATAATGTTGTGTTTATTATGCCCAGTGCATTTAGTATAGTTACGACCATATCTAGGAATTGATATGACAGGAATTTTCCGATTGTTTGATTATATATATATATATATATATATATATATATATATATATATATATATATATATATATATATATATATATATATATATATATATATATATATATATATATATATATTTATATATTTATATATAAATCTACCAACCGGTATAGCTCGGTTGGTAGAGTGGCCGTGCCAGCAACTTGAGGGTTGCAGGTTCGATTCCCGCTTCAGCCATCCTAGTCACTGCTGTTGTGTCCTTGGGCAAGACACTTTACCCACCTGCTCCCAGTGCCACCCACACTGGTTTAAATGTAACTTAGATATTGGCTTTCACTATGTAAAGCGCTTTGAGTCACTTGAGAAAAGCGCTATATAAATATAATTCAATTCAATTCAACACCAAATTATTTAGGGGGGTTTAAGAATATTTTAGGGGTCAAGGCCTAACAATGCCAATGGTTTGGTCAAACTTTGGCGAATGCTGTAATACAGTATAAATCACAAAAGAAACAACTGTGGGGCTTGAACTTTGGCCAAAAGACAAATATAATACAAATTAGTGAGATCCGCCATCAAAAAAGTTTCTGTCTCATGTTTTTGGCATTTGTGGGGGTAAGATGTGAGAACCTGAGGCTGGAGATCCCTGCAGGGCACGAGGATTGGGGCAGCGAGATATAAGAGTCTTATCTTTCGAACACAAAACAGGTCGTGAAGAAAATAAATATAACATAAATCACACAAAATATTACTAAAACACTAATGTTGCTCTAACAGGAACAATACACATTACATTATTTTTTTTTAAATGTCCTACCATTGGCTCTGATCTTAATCCTTTGGTGTTTGAATTTATGCCCTCTTGTGTCCAGGGGCTTATTTTCCCTAAGTTTGTGAACAATAACACAAGAACCATAAAAATGTTTTGCGATAACAAAATATATCCATTTTATCACTGTAGCATCGACAATATACTGATACTATACTTGATCTTGTTACTGTCGATATTTGTATCGATCAGCTCACCTCTGTTTTCATTCAACAGTGCTAGGTTAGCGGTTAGCATACCTTATCGTATGCTCCTACAGCAGGGGTAGGGAACCTATGGCTCTAGAGCCAGATGCGGCTCTTTTGATGACTGCATCTGCCTCTCAGATAAATCTTAGCTGACATTACTTAACACGATAAGTAATGAATAATTCCGCTGGTAATCACAGCGTTAAAAATAACCTTCAAATTATAAAACATTCTCATGCATTTTAATCCAACCATCCGTTTTCTATCGCACCTGTTCAAGAGGTCGCATTAATGGTAAGAAGTATTATATTTATTATTGGTTAACTTTTATAATAACAATTTTATTAAAACGAATAAGAAACTTACTATAATCTGAAAATGTTGGTCTTACTTAAAAATGCACGCATTTAGTTGTATTCAGTGTTAAAAAATATTATATGGCTCTCACGGAAATACATTTTGAAATATTTGACTTTCATGGCTCCATCCATCCATTTTCTACCGCTTATTCCCTTTTGGGGTCGCGGGGGGCGCTGGCGCCTATCTCAGCTACAATCGGGCGGAAGGCGGGGTACACCATGAATTGATTAACGTGGACCCCGACTTAAACAAGTTGAAAAACTTATTCGGGTGTTACCATTTAGTGGTCAATTGTATGGAATATGTACTGTACTGTGCAATCTACTAATAAAAGTATCAATCAATCAATCAAAACCCTGGACAAGTCGCCACCTCATCGCAGGGCTTAATTAAAGCACCCAACATGGGGCTCAAACCCACGACCCTGAGATTAAGAGTCTCATGCCCTACCGACTGAGCTAGCCGACTTTCATGGCTCTTTCAGCCAAAAAGGTTCCCGACCCCTGTCCTACAGTGTGTACTCTAGCATGTTTAGCTATTCCTCGTCCTATTGTGTTAGGGATATTTTTAAGAAAAATAGTTTATTTTTCACCACAGAGTTGAGGATTGCCGACTTAGACCCGGCTTTGCACTGTGGAGAGACATTAGCCGCTATCTCATTAGCGAGAATGCTACATTGCGTTGGGTTATTGACTTGCCGCTGTCAAATGTGCAGGACGCAGCTAGAATGTATCATCAACATGATATCACGATAACATCAAATTTGTAATGTCTATATCAAACAACCCTACTTCAAAATGTTGGGTTGGATCACATCGGACTGTCTGCCCAGCAGGATTTTGAGGATCAGTCATAGATAATTTAGAGTGAAAAGCTAATTTTATTTTCACTCGCATACAAAACATTCTAACTTGGATTGTTTCCCTGGCTTCGAGACTCTCCCGAAGGACAGTGCGGCGAAGACACGACAAACTCCCTTCTTGTCTCTCATGGACACACACCTGTTGTTGTTGACTTTGGACTAACTATTGGCTGCACAACATCATGGCCGCAGAACAGAGACACACTGCAGGCTTACACACACACAAATGCATGCACAAAAATATACGCCACACACACATACCCCACCTCCACTCCAATGCTTTTGACGGATATCTCATAGGGGTGATGGAAGGATGGGCAGCGCTTGAGAGCTGCAGCCTTCCACCATGGCCCCCCATTCCCTCCCCTCTGTTGCTTGATATCTTGAGATGTACGTTGTAATATGTATATGTGCTTTGCTATAGAGGTTTTTTTCCCACTCCAGACTGGGCCCCCTCAGGAGCCCAGTCTGGATTGTATTTTTTTTACTCATCCTTCCCCAGCGTTTACCTTTTTCCCATCTTTTATGGGGCGCCTTGTGGCAACCCATCGGCGTTCCTGTTCTGTAACGCTGTACACTGTTTGTTTGTCTAATCTTGAACGGGTGTGTGCTGAAAACAAAGTTTTGTTGTACTTGTGCAATGACAATAAAGACCTACCTACTAGTGACGTGCGGTGAACTAAACACCAGGTGAGGCATAGATACTTTTTTTTCTTCTTTTTTTTTTTTGTACTTAAATTCATATGTGCAACTCTAGTCATTGTTGATTTAGGTTGCACATTAGAGTTACAGGGGAAAAAAGGGAGTTATTCGCTTTCATGAAAACGTTATCATAATGATATTACGATATGATAAATGGGTCCGAAAAGTATTTGATTAAGTTGTTATTAAATACTTTTTGGTCTCATTTGCTTTTAACAAAATAAATAAAGTTTTGTGAGTGTATTTCACCTTTCTGTATTTGTATCGGAAGCAGCAATAACTATCCTCCATGAAAACGTACTTTGTATGATCGCATTAATTTTGTCTTAAAGTCCGACTTTGAGAAGTATTTAATCTTGGATACAGTATATAATCCTCCATTTGGCAGAAACATTAGTTTAATTAAATTTAATTCCAAGCATTAAACAATATTTTTGCATCCGACAAAAATCACCCACAAACGCTGGCTTACTCTAATAAAAATGCCTTGTTTTATCACGGCCCGGACTCAAACCCGCTTTTCTCCAGCAGCTGAGTTTCCCAGTTCATCCTCTGGCTGCGTGCCCAGACACGCCCCTGCTCGTGCTGGGCGCAGCACGCCCACGTAGCGACAAAGCTGCAGACAATTACAAATCAGCCCACCTGAACCTGACAAGAGGGAGCGGTATAAAAGCCAGCGGACCCAGGAAACCTTTGCCAGAACGTAGCCAATCTTTCACAGTAAGCATCACGTCTGGCACCCCTCCCTCGTTCCTTTCTCGCCTTCTTTGTGCTCTTCCTGGTTCCAGTGTTTGATGTCCCTTGTGTCTTCCGCAGTGTATTCCCTGTTGCTTGTGATCATGCCTTGCCTCACGACCTCCACTAAAATCTCTACTTGCCTCCGTCGACCCTCGACGCCAGCTTGGACTCGGACATTGCTGCCTCTCTCTAACCCCCGACTGCTTACCTCCCTGCTGACTACCTCTTCGTCTTGCCCCTTGGATTCGGCGAAAGATTCACACAACACCTGGTAAAACTTACATTGTTAATTCCACACATCGTCTGCACTCATTCACTTCAAGATTTTCAATAAACCTGGTAAACCGCAGTTCTGCCTTGGTATTGCCTCCTTCCCTCTGCCCGGTACATAACAGTACGTTCTGGCACAGGTCTCCTGGGTCCGCTGGCTTTTATGCCGCCCCCTCTCGTCAGGTTCAGGTGTGCTGATTTGTAATTGTCTGCAGCTTTGTCGCTGCGTGGACGTGCTGCGCCCAGCACGAGCAGGGGCGTTTCTGGGCATGCAGCCAGAGGATGAACTGGGAAACTCAGCTGCTGGAGAAAAGCGGGTTTGAGTCCGCGCCATAACATATTTGTTATTAATACAGTTTAAAAAAAATGAAAGAAAAAAAGACTGGCTTCTGCTGGAGAGACCTGTCTGCTAGCTTGAGTTCCCCCACTTCTCCCAATGTGGCGAGTCAGAGTACTGCAAGTTGACAATGTATCGCCCCCTACCTTGAGGCAGAGGTACTTGCTGCCCCATGACCTGCCTTTTCGCACGCACACGCCCAATACACACTGTGTGTGGCCATGGAGGCACCGCCTGTGTCTGCCTCACTTCTCGTCTGCTGCATTGTTTTGATCAGGAAACATGGAATTTCCGCGATTTCGACCATGAAAATGATCAAAATATACAGGAACCACACCAAAATCACATAGAAAGCATTAACCAAAAGAGAAATATTAAAATGTATTATATTTTATTACTTCGTTTTGGAAAATCTCATTGTTAAACCACTTGGAGGCAGGTGAGGCACTTCTTCACGGATGGTGGATGAGAGGAGGTTTCTAATGACGGCGGAAGCAAGGCAGAGGATTGCATTAGTTTACAACTTCCGTATGAGGTGTCATAGCTCATGGAGCTGTTGTGCAGAAAAAAGCCCTTTATTTCCCTTGAATAATTCAACTGCTACTATGTAGCTGACGCTTTGGAAAGAATATCTCCAGTCTAACGGGAATTGTCGCACAGGGTGTACAGTCGTGGTCCTGTAGGGGACAAGATAGTCAAAGAACTCCATGGTGTTTTTAAGATGTGTGAAAGCACATGAGAATGTTCAAAGGGTTTGATGAAACTTTCATTTTCTGAAAGGAGGTCTCCTGTGGGAAGCATAACCTCTACTTTTCAACTCGACACAGCCACTCTGGAGGTTTCTTCACAGGGTCAGACAGACTCGGCAATGCAATGTGCGGGCCTACTGTATCATATACTGTAGAAGAATATTTGTGCGCACTTTAGTCCACTTGACATTCTGAGAGAAAGGGTCATTTCTGGTGTGTCAGAATTATTTTAATCCTCTGATATTTTTAAGCTATTTATGGCCAATGAGCTATTTTCTCTGTGACTTCTCCCTGAAAGATAATGGTGCTGTTGTATAATTTTGCAGCTTGCAAAATGAGGAGGGGTTGGGCCAATGTGAGGTTAGTCTCCATGGTAATGAATTCTGCCAATGGAAATTAGCACAGATGTGTGAAGGAGAGAGATAACAAGGTGATAAAGATAGACTTTTTGAGCAGGTGTTTTAATAATGAGAAGATAAAAAGACCTTACATCCTAATGCGCATGGGTCCCTTCTAATGCTGACAACATTGAGTTCTGGTATTAAAAAACTGGTTGTCCTCAAATATTCCCTAGATAAATTCAAACAAAACGGAAACTCTGACAATTGCTCCCGATAAAAAGACCCTTCTGATCAAGAACTTCATTGGTGCTCTGGGTGCATCTGTTAAAAGCAGCCTCAGAAACCTTGGGGTTGTGTTTGATCAGTCCATGTCTTTGGAGGGTCACTGTTGTCACCTGGCCAAAAACTGTTTGTAGTATCTCAGAAATATTTCTAAAGTGAGAAATTTGTTGTCAAAATTTGATCTCAAAATGATCATTCACGCATTAATTTCGTCTCGCATTGACTTTTGCAATTCTCTTTGCAATTATCTTTTCACAACAAGTCCACACCAAAGAGACTTCAGACTGTACAAAATGCGGCTGCCGGACTTTTGACCGGTGCACCCAAATCAACCCATATTACCCTCATTTTATACAGTCTTCATTGGCTTCCAGTTAAATTCCGCTTTGAGTTTAAGATTAAGATTAAGATTAAAATTAGGAAAGACCTCATCTTTCCTGATGACAAAATTGTCACCCACTTTCTTAAGGTTGATTTGGTACCCAAATCGGATCAATTCCGTTTTAAAAAATATAGTTTTGTTTGACAAAAAAGGGCGGAAAACAAACACAAAAACAACATAAAAAATGTTTTCAAACATTTTTAAATGAGGGCTGGATCTGAAGTTGATGTAAACTCCAGAGAATTAAACGTTAAATATAAAGTGTATGTATGCCCCGGCACACCATTATCATCATTTCATGACCCAAGCAAAACACTTTTTACAGTTTTATACTGAAATAAATACACCTACAACTTATTAAATAAAAACATAAAAAAAACTACCAGCAGCCGTAAAGTTTAGATCTATAAAGGAAAGAATAATGTGAATGAATGTTTATATCTGAAAAAATTTACATACCGTATTTCCTTGAATTGCTGCAGGGCATATAGTATGCGCCTGCCCTGAATTACTGCCGGGTCAAACTCGCTTCGCAAAATAATTAGCGCATGCTTAGTATTACCGCCTGGTCAAACTCGTGATGTCACGAGTGACACTTCCCCTGTCATCTTTTTCAAAATGGAGGAGGCTGATTTCAATACCGGTAATTTGAAATCGCATAAAGGGAAGAAGATTAAGAGCTATTCAGTAGGATTTAAGGTCCAAGCTTACATCACACTCAAATTTTTACTGCATGCCTTTGGTAAGTGCCGGAGTGAGAAGAGGTTTTAAAATAATTAGCGCGTGCTTACTTTTACCGCATGCCTTTGGTAAGCGCAGGAGTGAGGAGAGGTTTTAAATTGATTTGCGCACCGGCGACAATTCAAGGAAATACGGTATGCATACAAATTAATTTTCTTTTTTTATTATTACTTTTTATGAATTAAGTCATGTTTATGACAACCATTTTCCAAAACACAATATAAAATGCGAGATATAACAGGATAATGCATACGTTTATTTATCATTTGTTTTCAAAAGGCTTGCAAAAAAAGTGGGACCCCAAAAATTTACTGTGGCACCCCATTTTTCGGACTTAATGGGGTCCCTGGAACCCCATTTTGACAATTCCTATCATCAACACTGCTGTCAACAGAGGAGAAAAAATGCTTTATTTCAATAAATATATTATTTATATAGCAAGTTTGAATATCATTGGCAAATTTTCACCTAGTCTCGGTCTTGGCGTCCTGCCCACCTTGGCACGCATAAATGTGTCCTCTATTAGGGATTTCAGAATATGGTCAGCCTAATCAACGTTGTAACAATGTCTTGTGCCTCCTGGTTATATCTTCGATACGGCAGCATTAAAAGTGGAGGAATTTTGGACATCTGGAATGGAGGATGTGTTCTCAATTCGGTCAGATTGTTATTTTGTACATTGGTTGTGAGCTAACATGTGTAAAACAAAAATTATTTAACTTTCATTTTAGTCAAAGTCTGGCAGCCAAATGTTATATAAAGTCAATTCAATTACTTTTTAAATGAGTGTCAATTTGTAATGCAATGAAGAATGAAGAATGAAGAATGAAGAAGCACAACAACAAACGCAATTGCACACACACACACACACACACATACACACATACTGGTTATCATTTGGAATGGGGACCAAGTTTTTGATCATCACTTGTGGGGACCACCCTTTCTACAGGTTTCTACAGGTTTTTACAGGTTGTGGAGGCATAAAAAAAAATAGGTAAAATGGCCACTGCCCAGTTAGCTCATATACATCTTTAAATCTCTGGATTGATGAAGTAATGTACTGATCATTCTTACTGGGGACCCTGGGGAAAAAGAGTTAATATGGTTCATGGGGACCACATTTAAATAATCTTGCATAATTCATACAAATTTGTACGTGACTACTGAGGACCATTTAAAAGTTAAATTTAAATATGACATGATCCTCTGAAAAAGGCACTACAGCTGTCCTCTTATAGGAAGTTTCTGTTGTGTTTTTAGTGTTTTCCTGCCTTCTCCATTTGTCTGCACCTGTGTATTTAGTGATTCGTCCTCGGCGAGGGGCGGACCCTGAGGCACACCTGCTCACAATTAGCACACCAGTATTTAGGCTCGTCACTGTCAGCTTGGCCTTGCCGGTTATTGTATCCAGAACTCCTCTCGTGCATGCACCTGCTTCACCAGACCTGGTATGTTTTCACTACTTTGTCCCGAATTCCCTTAATCCTCTTGTGTGTTTAGTTCCTAGTCCCCTTGAGGTAAAATGATTTCTTTTGTTGGACTCTTGCCCTGCTCAGTGTGCCCTTGCCCTTTCTCCTGCCGACCTCTGAGAAACCTATTTTGTCCAGATTTCATGGTGTGCGTTTTTGCCCCATCACCCTTAGTTATCCCTTTTTGTCTAATTAAATGTTTTCATTTTTGGTAATTCCACCTTGTTTCCCGTCTCTGCATTCTGGGGTCACCCCCACTTAACCAAGACCCAAACAGTTTCACCATTTAAATGTTAAAGAAAATCCTGCATCTTCTGTGACATGATTGAAAACTGCTATTTAGCAGTAATGAAGTTGTATGCAACTCCAAATACCATATATAGAAGGATGGAAAATTCTGAATGTGAATCATACTTTAAGGTAATAATGTTTTATAATTATGCTGTATGAAAATGTCATCTAAGGAACACTAAACCAGATTGTGTTTTTGGAAAAATTAATTAGTTTTAACTAAGGATGGATACCATACAGAATCACAGTACTATTAATGGTTAAACCTTTTTAAATGATTAACATAATTTAAAAAGGTTTTCCTTCAGGGGACTGTGACAGTCTCTTGCTGTCGTCGTGCGAGTTCAATGGACCACCCAGGAAAGACATCTTTTTAGCAGGTTTGACTCTGGTTTATTTTTTCAATAAACAAGCTTTAGTGTAGGTCGGATCGCTTTGCAGCTGCTCCTTTCCACTGGTCGCTCACGGTCCGCTCTTTCAGCCGCCGTCGCCGTCGTCCTCTTCTATGGCTCGCTCTCTGTAGCTTTTTGATCGGTCTTACTTTTCATGTGCTCCTGCAGGCTCTTCAACTCCTGCCTCCTCAATCTCTCCTCCTTCTTCCCTTTTATACATCATCAGGAGAAATGTTAATAGTTTCCCGGTGTGTGAGCCACGCACCTGAATTAGATTGCGGCGGCATCGCTTCCTGCACTCCCCGCCTCTCGGCTCCGCCGCATCCTCCACCTCCTTGCCGCCATCTTGGACAGGGCGGCAGCGTGCCCTGCCCCGCCGTCGGCCCGTTGGCTCCGCCTCTCCGTAGGGACCTGTTTTTTTGTCCCCATACCATCAGAGGTCCCCTAAAGGTGACTGTGTAAACAGAGTGATGTTCCCATTAAATCAGCATTGCCAGAACACACACACACACACACACACACACACACACACACACACACACACACGCACACACGCATACAGAATAACATACCTAACTGGGTGGGGTTAGCTACGAAGCAGAAAGCCAATCAGAGGTTTTTTCTTTTCAGATGAGGAAGTTTACATTTTCACCCGCGGCGCCAAAACAAAAATATATGGATTTAACATTTTCCACATCGTAATATGTGAACTGTCATGACGTGGACTTTGGTGAGGTTTGTTTTCCCGTGGTGCAAAGCGACTGGACCGGACACGACGTGAAGGTAATGAAATATTTTTATTTTAACACTCAAATTTACTACAAAAAACAAAGGGTATAAACAAAAGGCGCTCACAGCGGAGGTACAAAACTTGGCTAAGAAAACAAAAACTATTACTATAACGTGAACTATGGAGATAAAACAAAACTTGCAAACTATGGCATGAATAACTAAATTTTACTTGGAACGAGAAAAGAGCATGGATCATCAGCGTGGATAACAAGGGTGTGTAGAGGGTGATGTCGCCAGGCTGACTGCCTGGCAACTACAGGCTTAAATAGTGGTGCAGTGATTGCCAGGTGATTGAGTCCAAACAAATCAGGTGCATGAGTTGTGAACACATAACAGGTGAAACTAATGAATTGTCATGGTAACAAAACAAACAAGAGTGCACAATGAGTCCAAAACCAAACAGAAGGTGACCACAAAACATGACATGAACATCTAAGGAAAAATGTTCACATTTCATTTTTTTACTCTCCATGATGCCATCAGCAAGCGACTTATTGAGACATCTACACAACTGTAAGTTAGCTTTGTGTATGTGCTTCTTCTACTGGACTCATTAACAAATTATGATGAAGGTATGCATCGTAGCTTTGTTTCACACCACCAGAGGTGTACGGCATAAACAAATGAAGTTTCCCTGAGTAAAGGAGTAAAGAATAGAGAAACTTTGAGGCATGATGCAGCTGACCTGATGATAAACTCGTTTGAGAAGAATGTTTTTGTACTATTCATAAAACTACTTTAATTTTCAGTTGTGTAAATATCGACTATTGTGTGTGAAAACCTACTTAGGGTTAAATTCAATTTAAGAAAGATAAATGCTCTGATGGTTGAATAAATGTGGATGAAAGATACTTTAATTTTATTTATTTTGCATTGATTTATTTAGTTTCCCCCTGGGGGATTTCCACCCTGTTATGGTTGAAGGGTTGCGTACCCCAGTGACCTTAAGAACTATACACCAGCAGGAGGTTAGTCTTTAGGTGCCCCCTCATATATGCCTGCCTATAACTGGCCATAATGGAAAAAATAACTTTTACAAGAAAGGTTTTCCTCGAGAATTGGTGCTTGTACTTGTGTTTTCCAGTTATATAAAATAAAAAGGGATTAAGAGTTTGAAAACAACAATATTACCTAGAGGGCCACACTGTGGGTAAGCACACCCCTGTTGTAGTGGCAATTGTCTTTGCCAGCATCAACATGAAGCCATTGGTCCGATGTGGTCCATCTGCTAATGGCTTTCCTGCACTACAGAGCTCCACAGAGTCCACTGGTCTCATGGGACCAACTGCTAACAGACGCTAACGTTCTTGAGAACGGTGCAGATAAGAGCTGTGTCCTACAGTCCACCATGTATTTGTGTATGTGTTTGTTTCAGAGCCAAAGAAGGAGCGAGACAACCCGAGGCTAATGGATTTCTCACAAGGCCATCACTTACTCCATACCTGCCGTAAAAACGAGGCAGCAGCTCCTCTCAAACCTCAGGATTTAAAAGCATTTCTGTTGGTTCTTCTGAAGAGACTTATAAAAAAGGTGTGGATGTGTTTCAAGGATACTTAAATATTAACGAGGTATTAGTGATATCGTTATTGTAAGCACGAACGCAGATAAACTATTAATAGCAGCGACGAGATAACTTGTGTTTGTCCTTATGTTTACATCATCGAGTGGTCTGCTGTTTCCTCGCTTCCCTGCTCCCTGGAAGTTTATTGTAAATCCTAAATCATGCCTCTCACCTGAAAATTAAATGGCTGAACATATAATTCAGATTTGGGACACCTTGACTGCCATTTAGGACCTGGAACTGGTGAGAATGATATGAAAAGTTCTTGACTTTATATGCGTAATTGTGTTTCATTGTATCCAGTTTGTTATGGTTTGCAAGAAGAGATGACGGCAGACTGAAAACAGGAGGAGGTAAAGTTCAATTATTTATTTTATATATATATATATATATATACATATATATATATATATACATATATATACTGTATATGTAAACAATAATTAATTAAATAATAAACAATTAAAAAATAAACATCACTAATAAACTATAGAATGGTGTGTGTCAAAAACCAAGAGTGTGTATGGTGTAAGACTATCCGAAGTATTTAATCGGAACGTTTTACCGTAAGTGTTGGAGGTGTGTGTTGAGAGGCGCGGTGCTGTCAGACAAGGGCAAAGCAGGGAGGGTTGTCCAGGGGCGGAAGCGTGGTCGAGAGGCAGGAGCAAAGCACGAGGAAGACAGGGAAAATCCAGGAGCAAAAGACGCACAGCTTGACTCAAGGATGCACACAGGGAAGGTAAAGATGACTGTTTTCTGGCGCCAGCATGCCAAGTTGTGCAGGCTTATGAAGGCAGGTCCTTTATTATGGGCAGGTGTGGTGATTGCTGGTGAATGATTACAGCTGGCGGCTGCTGCAGGGTGGAGACGCGTGCGGCACGTCCCTGGATGTGCGCGGCCGTGGGCGTGTCACAAGGTGCAACACGCATAGCGCAAGGATGAGGGTGCATTCCAATGCGCCCTGGCCGTGACACAGTTAACCATATCCATTTGTATTTACAATCGCAAAGTATGTGAAAATACCGTTTAAACAACACAAAATGACACCAATTCAGTCGGCCATTCTGAATATTCTTCTTCTTTTTCTTTTAGTTTTCTGGCGGCACGCAGGCGTTCGCATCGACTTCGGTGTTTTTAACGAATGGGAAAAAGGAGAGTGACGTATGCCGTAAAGCAAGTGAGTACATTTGTAGTTTTTTGTGTGTCGGGGTTCCTGACACCCCCCTCAAAGTCACAAAATGCCGGTAAAACTGGTACAGACCCCTTCAGGGCATGACACAGGTGTTATTCAACTAGTTGTAAGTCCATGTATCATCCCATCCATCCATCCATTTTCTACCGCTTGTCCCTTTTCGGGTCGCGGGGGGTACTGGAGCCTATCTCAGCTGCATTCGTCCAATAAGTTATTAACATATGTTTTATGAAGGTATTTAGTTTTGCTTTAATATCATGTAAAATTATTAAGATTGAGAGTATACTAATATGTATTTTGTGAAATATAAATTGATATTTTTTGGGCGGATTATTTTTTTAAGAGTGGGGCCCTAAAGGCTCCTAAAGGGCCCTTTAGGGGTTTTGCGTATGGGGGCCCCAGAATTTGGTGCTACAGCCCTGACTATAGCGGTTGACAAAATTGAAAGAAAAAAAAACACCTGAGTATTTCATAATAATAAATATGAAATATGTCATGTTAACATGTATTGTGCTGTAAAAAAATAACAAAAGTAAAAAAAGATGCTGAAAGTGATTTTCATTTGACAGCGTTTGGAAAGTCGATCATCAAGTAGTACTACGCTTTTCAATAATGTGCTGCCTTTAAGAAACTAAGAAACTATACGTTCTTTATATGCCATGTATACTTTCTTGCCCCCAAACATTGCCTTTTTCAGCATGCATTAACGTTTGATAAAAGATTGATGAGGCCAACATATGTAGTGGCTGCACCAGATACCAACAAAGATCCAATCAATATTACCGTATGCTAGTTTCAAAGGGAAATACTTTGATGCAATCACATCAGCGTTCTTGGCTTTGGATGAACTGGGATCTGAACCTGCCACCGATTGATCCGAGGATGTTCAGAGAAATATCAATGTTGCACACATGGAATATTAATGTACGCAACACATCAGAATGCTAATAAGAGTCAGGACATACTGCACGGAAACCCAGTTTGGAGAGCAATACATCTTGTGTTAGTACAGTGCTTCTCAATTTTTTTCTGTTACGGCCCCCTTAGGAGGACAAAAATATTTCCGCACTGTGACTATAAGTAGTATAATTAAGCTATAAAATTGTTATAACTATACCTCTGCATAATATTGTAAGCTTTTTAACATTAAAGGATACAACACACTGGCCTTTCCTGGTCTCCCACCATGGTTTCAGTGAAGCCAAGTGCTACATACGCTTTGTCATATTCTGGTACGGGAAAAAACGCATGTTCCCTGGGGTCACAGGCGCATCCTGCCCCTGCCCTTAAAAACACCCCCAAAGCATGATGTCGCCGCCACCATGCTTTACTGTAGGGATGGGATGATCTGTGCCTGCTTTCTTCCAAACATGACGTCTGGCATTCACGGCATAGAGTAGAATGTTTGTCTGATCAGACCAAATAATTTTATTTCTCATGGTCTGAGTCTCTTTCAGGTGCTTTTTGGCAAACTTTTCAGACATGGTTGTCCTTCTAGAAGGTTGTCCTCTCTCTACAGAGGAATGATAAAGCTCTGTCAGAGTGACCATTAGGTTCCTGATCACCTTCCTGAAAAGGGCCCTTTTCCCCCGATTGCTCAGTTTAGACGGCCGGCAACGCTCAAGGAAGAGTTCTGGTGGTTTCAAACTTCTTCCAATTATCGATGATTAAGGCCACTGGGCTCATTGGAACCTTTAAGACAGCAGATATTTTTCTGTACCCTTTCCCGGATTTGTGTTTCGAGACAATCCTGTTTCGAGGGTCTACAGACAATTCCTTCGACTTCAAACTTGGTTTGTGCTTTGCCATGTACTGTGAAAAGTGGGACCTTATGGTCCTCATGTCCAATCAAGTGAATTTACCACAGGTGGACACCGGCACCCTCTGCAACCCAGAGAGGGACAAGCGGTAGAAAATGGATGGATGGACTCCAATTAAGCTGTATGGCCAGCCTTCCGCCCGATTGTAGCTGAGATAGGCACCAGCGTCCCCCGCGACCCCAAAGGGAATAAGCGGTAGAAAATGGATGGAACATCTCAAGGATGATCAGTTGAAACAGGATGCCCCTGAGCTCAATTGTGTGCTTCATGGTTAAGGCTGTGAATACTTATGTACATGTAATTTATTTGTTGTTTTTTTTTATTACATTTTCAAATGTCTCCCCCAAAAAAATGTTCACATGGTCTTTAGTGGGTATTGTGTTCAGAATTTTGGGGAAATGTGGCCATGCGATGAAGTGGCAACTTGTCCAGGGAGTACCCCGTCTTCTGCTCAAATGCAGCTGGCATAGGCTCCAGCACCCCCGTGACCTTGTGAGGGACGTGTGGTAGAACATGGATGGATGGATGGATAACAAAATGTCTAATCCGTATTCATCGTGCGCTGCGCTGAGCGCACCTCTAAGCGCGCACCTCTAAGCACGCACCTGCGCGCGCCACTCAGCTTCACAGGTGCAATTAGTCAGCAATCTGCACACCTGTGGCTGATGAGACACCGAGCTTCTTAAGCCAAAGCAAACCTGGGTTCCGGGCCAGAACGTAGTTCCCTGTTCCGTACAGTAAGCCAACTCGTGTCCAGCTCTATGCTCACTCTCTCGCTCTTTGTGTTCTTCCCCGTCGTGCTCATTGTGTCGGACGGCATGGTGCGGTTGGGAGAGTGGCCGTGCCGGCAACCTGAGGGTTCCGGATTCGATCCCCTTCTTCTACCATCCTAGTCAGGTCCGTTGTGTCCTTAAGCAAAACACTTCACCCTTGCTCCTGATGGGTCGTGGTTAGGGCCTTGCATGGCAGCTCCCCGTCATCAGTGTGTGAATGTATGTGTGAATGGGTGAATATAGAAATAGTGTCAATGCGCTTTGAGTACTTTGAAGGTAGAAAAGCGCTAAAAAAGTATAACCCATTTACCATTACCATCCTGTGTTGTGTCATTATCCAGCTTCCCGTCTTCTTTCCCTGTTGTCGAGCTGTGTGTCCCGTCTTCCCTGAGCCCCTCTGGACTCACTGCTGCCTCTCTAGATCTCGACCTCACACCTGCCCTCTCACCACGAGTCTTCGCTCCAGCCCTTGACCTTCCGCCTGTGTCTGGACTCCCGAGCCTCCCTACTGTAAACGGTGGTCTTTTCCTCTGCGTTGTGTGTGATTTATGGAAGACAACCGACACCATGGGTTTCTCAGCTGCACTTTACTGAGAATACAGAATACAATTGTCATCAAATATTTCTGCTATCGTCAAGCCCCTCTCCCGTTATTGTAGACAAAAAGGGAAGTTACATACACAGTAAAATAAAAACATACCTGATAACATAGAATACAACTGTCATCAAAAATGTTCTGCCATTGTCGAGCCCCTACACAAATATAATGATATACAAGAAATGAATTGAAGTTCTTAAAAAGACAAAACATTTTCTGTCTTCGCATGGACGCCTACCTCTCCTGTTATCGTAGACAAAAAGGGAAGTTGGAAGGCGTGTCCAACGCATATAAAAAGACAGGTGTCACAGTTATTATTGCAGTAGGAGGGACAACGAGACAATGGCTCCACATTGACAAAACATCAAACAATATTCAGGTATTTACATGTAACTTACATATTTTGTGTAATTATAACAATAATAAAACATTTGAAAATACATTATTTACAACAGTGGTCCCCAACCACCGTTACCGGGCCGTGGCCCGATTGGTAGCGGGCCGCAGAAGAATTTTTTATTTATTTTTTTTTTTTTTTAAATTATTAAAAAAAAAAAAAAAACATTTTTCATTAAATCAACATAAAAAACACAATATACACTTACAATTAGTGCACCAACCACAAAAACCTAACTTTTTCATGACAAAAACGTCCCTTTTTCATGACAAAGAAAAAAAAAAAAAAACATGTAACTTACATATTTTGTGTAATTATAACAGTAATAAAACATTAGAAAATACATTATTTGCAACAATGGTCCCCAACCACCGGTACCGGGCCGTGGCCCGATTGGTACCGGGCCGCAGAAGAATTTTTTATTAATTTTTATTTTAAAAAAAATAATAATAATAAAAAAATATATATATTTTTTTATTAAATCAACATAAAAAACACAATATACACTAACAATTAATGCACCAACCACAAAAACCTCACTTTTTCATGACAAAAACGTCGTCCCCCTTCCCCCGCTGTACCGTAACACAAAATGTGGGGAAAGTGAAGTGCTGTAAACAATTTCTGGATGCACTGTACACAATTTATTCATCATTTCACCACATTTTCTTTTTGGTTTATTCATGTAGTTTCCATACACCATCACCTCTTTTCATGAAGGGAAAGAGTAAGCCATGATGGGTTTTTTTTTTTTTTGGTTGTTGTTGCTAATTGGCGATACCAGCAGGTGCCAGACGTCTCTCACCCGAGAGTGTTATTTGTGTGGGTGTGTGTGCGTTTGTGTCCGTGCGCGTGTTTACTCTCCGTGCGCTTGCACTGGAGGCAGAAGCGGGGTCACATCTGTCAGCTGAGCGCTTAACCTGCTTTGGTGTTGGCTCTCCCAAGGTAATACAAAATGTGCCGGTTGAAATTGTTCTAGAGTCACCGTGACATCTCATAATTGTGCTAATTACATGACATGGATTAATTAAAAACACAATAAAACCATCAATAAAATATTTTGTTTATTTTATAGTTTTATGAGGATTAGACATGTTTTATTTTTAAAAATCGCAACGCTTGAACCTTTTTATGTGTAATGCAGGGGTCACCAACGCGGTGCCCGCGGGCACCAGGTAGCCCGTAAGGACCAGATGAGTAGCTCGCTAGCCTGTTCTAAAAATAGCTCAAATAGCAGTACTTACAAGAGCTGCCTTTATTTTTTTAAATGTATTTATTTACTAGCAAGCTGGTCTCGCTTTGCCCGACATTTTTAATTCTAAGAGAGACAAAACCCAAATAGAATTTGAAATTCCAACAAAATATTTTAAAGACTTTCTCTTCACTTGTTTAAATAAAGATTTTTTTTTTCTTTGCTTCTTATAACTTTCAGAAAGACAATTTAAGAGAAAAAAATACAACCTTCAAAATGATTTTAGGATTTTTAAACACATGTACCCTTTTACCTTTTAAATTCCTTCCTCTTCTTTCCTGAAAATTTAAAGCCCACCAGGCTGTTCCAAACTTTTGGTGCCTTGTTGACACAGTACGGTGATGTATGCGCAGCAGCTATGAATGTTGCAAGCCTGTTTGGTTCAACTTATCTTTGTGAATCAGCTTTTTCTGACATGAACTTCATCAAGAACAAATACAGAACACGCCTCACTGATGCACATCTGCAAGACTCACTCAGAGTTGCAGTGTCAAATTACACAACAGAGTACAACACACTAGTTAACAGCAATGCCAAGCTTTCCACTATCTGACAAAGAAACATATAACAGATTTGTTGTCCAGTTCAAAGTGTGACATGATTTATTTAAAAATTTGAGTGTTGACTTTTGTATTTTACATGAGTTATTATTTGTACGAACATGGTGCAAAGTAATTCATGATTTGTTAAAAAATGTTAATGGCTAGCTAGTTAAAATGGGATATTGTGATTTCACAAGACTGTCTTAGAAGTGATCATTTGAAAATGTTCAATTTGAAAAATGTGCACTTAGAGAAAATATAAAAATAAAGTGTTGCATATTGATATTTATCTGTTTCTAAATATATTTATTGTGAGAAATCATTAAGATGATCAGTGTTTCCGCAAAGATAAATATCATTAATTATTCATCATAAAATATAGTTAAAGGTAAATTGAGCAAATTGGCTATTTCTGGCAATTTATTTAAGTGTGTATCAAACTGGTAGCCTTTTGCGTTAATCAGTACCCAAGAAGTAGCTCTTAGTTTCAAAAAGGTTGGTGACCCCTGGTGTAATGTACTACATAAATGCTGTTAAATTTATGGCATCTCGTGTAAACTGTAATAGGGAAGTCACGTATCTACAGCGACATCATGTGGCTAAGAAAATAATCACTACACGGTCTCATAAAGCGGAAGTACAATCGTAGCTTCCTGTAGAACAACATGTCGGCCACCTTGCTGGTAAGTTTCCCTTCACGTTTGGCTCTATTATGTGAATAGTCCTCAACTAGTTTGTAAAAGCGTCGAAACAAACGGCACCTTTAACTAAGCTGCCGTTTTTAAATGGTTGTTTGTCATATTCATGCGTGACTTATGTGGTTTAAAACGTTCACTTCGCACATGCGCAAAGGGCTACACGTTCTGTTATAAATGGCCTAGTAAGAAGTTAAGAACCGATGGTCAATGTTATGGCTTTTAAATGTTGCCTCCCTTTCCTAAGTCTCTACTCAGGTGCTGTCAGCGACCATCTCGGTTCCTTGTTGCCAAGCGACCATGGAGCTCCAGCCCGGACCCCGTCAGTCCGCCTTCCTTGTACACAAAGATGATTAGCTTCCTCAGTCGGCACTTCTATGACGTTGAGATGATCCTGGTTTGGAAGTCTCAGCAGCCTAGGAGACAACAAAACAAGAAGAACGCGTGAGATTTTTGTTTGTTTCTGCAGCATGTTGGTCCTCTATTCCAGTGTTTTCAACCTTTTCTGAGCCTTGGCACATTTTTTTCATTGAAAAAGTTCAGAGGCACACCACCAGCAGAGAACAGGAAAAAAAATTAAACTCAGTAGCCGCTATTGACAATAATAACAAGTCGTTCTCACGATTGTTGGGTGTGACTTTAAAGCAGACCTGGGCAAAATTAAAGGCCTACTGAAATTAAATTTTCTTATCTAAATGGGGATAGCAGGTCCATTCTATGTGTCATACTGGACCATTTTGCGATATTGCCATATTTTTGCTGAAAGGATTTAGTAGAGAACATCGACGATAAAGTTTGTAACTTTTGGTCGCTAATAAAAAAGCCTTGCCTGTACCGGAAGTAGCAGACGATGTGCGCGGGACGTCACTGGTTGTAGAGCTCCTCACATTGTTTACAATCATAGCCACCAGCAGCTAGAGCGATTCGGACCGAGAAAGAGACAATTTCCCCATTAATTTGAGCGAGGATGAAAGATTCGTGGATGAGGATAGTGAGAGTGAAGGACTACAAAAAAAGAAAAAAAAGGCGACGGCAGTGGGAGCGATTCCGATGTTATTAGACACATTTACTAGGATAATTCTGGAAAATCGCTTATCTGCTTATTGTGTTACTAGTATTTTGGTGAGATTATATGGTACCTGAAAGTCGGAGGGTTGTGGTGACCGCCAGTGTCTCTGAGGGAAGCCCCATAGCTGCAGGAGGACACAAGCTCCGCTCATGTCTACGGTAAGAGCCGACTTATTACCACAATTTTGCCTGCCGGTTGACATGTGGTCGGGAACCATGTTCGATTGACCATAGTAAAGCTTCACCTTCGGAAATGTAAACAAAGAAACACCGGCTGTGTTTGTGTTGCTAAAGGACAGCTGCAATACACCTCTTCCCACCTACATCTTTCTTCTTTGACTTCTTCCTTATTAATTGAACAAATAGCAAAATATTCAGCAACACAGATGTCCAGAATACTGTGTAATTATGTGATAAAAGCAGACTACTTATAGCTTGGATTGGGCTGGAAAAAAATGTCCACTACAACCGGTGACGTCAATTGCACGCGTCATCGTACCGCGAGGTTTTCAACAGGATACATCGCGCGAAATTTAAAATTGCAATTTAGTAAACTAAAAAGGCCGTTTTGGCATGTGTTGCAATGTTAAGATTTTATCATTGATATATAAACTATCAGACTGCGTGGTCGGTAGTAGTGGGTTTCAGTAAGCCTTTAAGGCCCGGGGGCCACATGCTGCCCTTTGAGCTGTAAAAATCTGGCCCGCCGGACATTCCCAAATAATTTTTTTAGATGTGTTAAATAGAAAGTGTAGCTGCCATTATGATGTGCAGTGATGTTTTCTAATGACCGTAAGTCTTCAACTATAAAAAGTATTTCAATGGTTGGAATGTGCGCTTATGGTTGATATACCAGTTCCTATGGTTCTGTTGTGTTTATGTTGTGTTATGGTGTGGATGTTCTCCCGAAATGTGTTTGTCATTCTTGTCTGGTGTGGGTTCACAGTGTAGCGCATATTTGTAACAGTGTTGAAGTTGTTTATACGGCCACTCTCAGTGTGACCTGTATGACTGTTGATCAAGTATGCCTTGCATTCACTTATGTGTGTGTTAAAGCCGCATATATTATGTGACTAGGCCAGCATGCTGCTCGTATGATGGAAAAGCGGACGTGACGACAGTTTGTAGATTACGCTAAAGGCTATACCTTTTAGGCACGCCCCCAATATTGTTGTCCGGCCGGAAATCGGGAGAATGGTTGTCCCGGCATTTTCGGGAGGGACACTGAAATTCGGGAGTCTCTCGGGAAAATTGAGAGGGTTGGCAAGTATGCTTTAAACCATAACCAACCATGCATCACTATAGCTCTTTTCTCAAATTAGGTGTACTGTCACGACTTGTCTCATCACGCCATGACTTATTTTGAGTTGTTTGCTGTTTTCCTGTGTGTAGTGTTTTAGTCATTGTTTTGCGCTCCTATTTTGGTGGCTTTTCCTTTTTTGTTGGTATTTTCCTGGAGCAGTGTCATGTCTTCCTCGAATGCTATTCCCCACACCTGCTTTGTTTTCGCAATCAAGACTATTTAAGTTGTGCGGACGCAACCCTTCTTTGTGGGGACATTGTTGATTGTCATGTCGTGTACGGATGTATTTTGTTGACGCCGTCTGCTCCACACACTGTAAGTCTTTGCTGTCGTCCAGCATTCTGTTTTCATTTACTTTGCAGCCAGTTCAGTTTTAGTTTTGTTTAGATTCAATGCCTTCTCTTAGCAGCACTCGCCTTTTGTTTATTTTTGGTTTAAGTGTTGGATACATTTTTACCTGCACGCTGCCTCCCGCATTTTGTGATCACGACAAACCATGTTCCCGACATCTACAAAGCAATGAGCTACCTGCTGCCCCCTACTGATATGGAAGAGTATTACATGGTTACTCTGCCGAGTTCTAAACAGCACCGACACTCAACAACAACACATAATTTGCAGACTATAATTACTGGTTTGCAAAAAATATTTTTAACCCAATTGGGTGAAATTACATAATCTCCCACAGCACACTAGACTGTATATCTCACGGCACACTAGTGTGCTGCGGCACAGTGGTTGAAAAACACAGCCATTAGGTACACACAATACAAAGTTTATAACCCACCTATATAAATAGTAATTTTCTTTAAATAGATTGTAGACATACATTTTTAATAAATGCAAATAAAATTGGCTGCATGTAAATTAAAAGCTAGACCAAAATACAATTTATTTACCAATTTAATTATTTACTATTTAATGCAATATACATTTGATTCTCTGACCTAAGTGACTCCTTGTCTTTCACAGTTACTTCGGTTACACTGAGCACCGTTACGGGGCTGACATTGCTTCTGCCTACTTTATCTTGAACCTTAAGGGAGGATTTCGGTAAGTGGTGTCTGAAATTGCTCATGTTTATGGTGTACGTTGGTATTATTAAAAATTGCTAGTAGTATTAGTAAATATGTTAATATACATACATTACAGGCCAAACGTTTGGACACACCTTCTCCTAATTCAACACGTTTTCTTTATTTTCATGACTATTTACATTGTAGATTGTCACTGAAGGCATCAAAACTATGAATTAACACATGTGGAGTTATGTACCGAACAAAAAAAGGTGAAATAACTGAAAACATGTTTTGTATTCTTGTTTCTTCAAAATAGCCACTATTTGCTCTGATTACTGCTTTGCACACTCTTTGCATTCTCTTGATGAGCTTCAAGCACACCTGTGAAGTGAAAACCATTTCAGGTGACTACCTCTTGAAGCTCATCGGGAGAATGCCAAGAGTGTGCAAAAATGTGTGCCCTGCCTCGCTGTCGGACTGCCAGCCACGCCTCCCCACAGTACTTAAAAATGACTAATTTAGAGCCAGTATGTTACTAATTTGCATGTTACTTAGAAATTAATGGTGAATATGTTCCCCATACTAAAGTGTTACCTATTTTATTTTTCTTTGGCTGGCGTTAGACTCATTCTGTTTCAGTATATGGCAGACGAGCTATCATGTTTTTAATTATTCCATTCAATGAATATCATTCACCTTTTCTCCTGTCCTTCACACTCACTTTCTGCCTTTCCATGGTTGGAAAACAAAGTAATGCCAATCTCTAGCTATAAGCTAATGCTAGCGAGTATGACCAAAAGTTTTGTTCAGATCTTACGGAGTTCAGTGGGACATTTGCTACGCCAACTATAATGGCGGGGATGCTTGTAACTTTGATTTTTGCTTACATTTTAAAGCATAACAATTAGCCAAGAGACAGTTCTTTTCTCAAAACATTCCATGTACCAATGGACTGCAAAAATATATATTTACTGAAAGTCTATTGTGCATGCTCAGCTTTGTTGGCCAGTCAGAATGGTTCCGTGCAGACCCCAGGGGCAAGTTCAACTGGGACTTCTTGAATTACAAAGACACACCTCTTGAGGAAGTCGACATGAGCTACACCGTTATAAATTACATTGGATTGTCCAACTTGGGTAAATATTAGTAGTTTTGTTTTCCATTTTAAAAAATCACACTCTACTGAGTTGGTAATGCTATTAATCTTTATTATTGTTTTTTGCATGGGTCGTCCTCCCCAAGTGAAGCAGCAACTTTTGCAAACTCTGTCCTTAAGAGGGTGTCCTGAAGTGGATGACTGGTTCCTGGCCGGGCTCCATGTGTTCCAAGACACCCTAAAGGAGCTGGACATTTCTCATTGTCCACGCATCACCGTCGGTGGGCTGGCTGCCCTGAGGAATCTCAAGTAATTCATACTCACAGGATCAGCTTCAAAATTATTTTTTATGTCAAATATTAATTGTTCTAATTTGCATTTTGCAGGGGCCTGCGCCGTTTGGATGTGTCATCCCTCCCAGGGATTACAAATCCAGGTTTGATGGTCATCCTGTTAGAAGAAATGCTTCCACAATGCGAGGTCATCGCTAGCGGATATGAGTACAGTTTAGAGTCGGTGAGTTGAGGTACAAGACAAGTTGGGAGTAGAGTTTACACAAGGACAAGGAATGATGTACTGCATCGCACACATGGAATGTCTAAAGAGGACTTTATTGGAGATAAGACGTTTGGTTATTTTGCCATCCATGTTATATTACATCATGAAGGTTGAAAAAGTGCTATACAAGTATGACCCATAATTATTTTTATTATTATTTTGCATTCTTTCCTGTCTACTGAAAGTCCAATAATGTCCCCGTTCAGACAAGGCTGATTTTGCTTGTTTACACGGCAATAATTGTATGTGTTGTTCAGTATGAATTGAATAAATAATAAAGGTTGATATGATATTGAACCAGTATCATTTTTGAATATATAACTCCTCAGGTCATATTTCTAATTATTCTCTAATACACAATACTTGCTGTTATGTCAATCAAAACCAAATTATATTGACTTGAACCTTACAGAAATCTGTTGTTTATCGCTATTAATTGGTTCCCGGCCTGTTTAGTTAATGAATTGCCTCAAATTAGAAATTAAAGTAGCACACGTATAGCATAGTAGAACACAAAAAAACTGTTTATGACCTTCTGAATGTTGTTTTTAATACTATGAGAGCCCTCTAGACTTGTAATAACACCCTTAAGTCACATTTACGGCAGCACGGTGGAACAGGGGTTAGTGCATGTGCCTTAAGGTCCAGGGTTCAATCCCTGGGCTCGGGGTCTTTCTGTGTGGAGTTTGCATGTTCTCCCCGTGACTGCGTGGGTTCTCTCCGGTTACCCCGGGTTCCTCCCACCTCCGAAGTGAAGTGAATTATATTTATATAGCGCTTTTCTCTAGTGACTCAAAGCACTTTTACATGGTGAAACCCAATAACTAAGTTAGAGTTAAACCAGTGTGGGTGGCAATGGGAGCAGGTGGGTAAAGTGTCTTGCCCAAGGACACAATGGCAGTGACTAGGATGGCGGAAGCTGGGATCGAACCTGGGACCCTCAAGTTGCTGGCACGGCCACACTACCAACCAAGCTATACCGCCCCAAAGACATGGTTGATTGGCAACACTAAATAGGCCCGAGTGTGTGAATGTGAGTGCAGCTGAGATAGGCTCCAGCACCCCTCGTGACCCAGGCAGGGACAAGCGGTAGTAAAATGGATGGATGGATAGACTACAGTAGTGTTGGCCACAAACTATCCTGAAGGAATCAAATAAGTACTATCCATCTATTTATATGAGAACAAACCGTCACACCAATTAGAACGTGCTGGTCAGTATCGTGGCCACTGATTGGTTCATTTCTGCATTAGATCAAACAAGTGTGGGGGTCTATAGTGTTAAAAACTATATATATTTAGTTTTTATGCTCTAGCTATGAAAATATCTATTTTAAAAGTAGCAGAAATTAATTCACCGCGGTTAGGACCAGAACCACTCAACAGCGACAGACGAGGAATTACTGTAATTACGAAAAAAGAAACAAGTGGTGGTGAATTTCGATCGGTATTTTTACAATTATTTGTGTCTTTTCCTGTGTCGGTTTTTTTATGTTGTTTTGTTTTTATAATTTGATATTGTTTACAAATCCTTACAATAAGTCATTGGACACAGCAGGACTTGAGGGCTTAAGAATTTGTATGAGAGCATATAATAGTTTTTGCTTTTGTTTAATTATTTGTGTACAATTGTATGTTATTAGGGCAGCATGGTGAAAGAGGGGTTAGTGCGTCTACCTCACAATACGAAGGTCCTGAGTAGTCCTGGGTTCAATTCCGGGCTCGGGATCTTTCTGTGTCGAGTTTGCATGTTCTGCCCGTGACTGCGTGGGTTCCCTCCTGGTACTCCGGCTTCCTCCCACTTCCAAAGACATGCACCTGGGGATAGGTTGATTGGCAACACTAAATAGGCCCTAGTTTGTGAATGTGAGCGTGAATGTTGTCTGTCTATCTGTGTTGGCCCTGTGATGAGGTGGTGACTTGTCCACGGCGTACCCCACCTTCCGCCCGATTGTAGCTGAGATAGGCATCAGCGCCCCCCGCAAACCCAAAAGGGAATAAGTGGTACAAAATGGATGAATGTATGTTATTAAAGTTAATCATTGTGGTATTTTGTTGTTATAACTGTCACATTGTCTTTATTATTTAAGTCCCATCTTAAAACTCATTTGTATACTCTAGCACAGGGGTAGGGAACCCATGGCTCTCGAGCCAGCTGTGGCTCTTTTGATGACTGCATCTGGCTCTCTTAGCTGACATTGCTTAACATGATAAGTAATAAAAAATTCCGCAGGTAATCACAGTGTTAAAAAATAACATTCAAAATATAAAAAATTCTCATGCATTTTAATCCATCCATCCGTTTTTACCGCACCTGGTCAAGAAGTCGCACTAATGGTAAGAAGTATTTTATTTACAATGTTATTTAAAAAAAATAAGAGACTTTTTATACTCTAAAAATGTTGGTCTTACCTAAAAATGCACGCATTTAGTTGTATTCTGTGTTAAAAAATAATACATGGCTCTCACGGAAATGCATTTTAAAATATTTGGCTTTCATAGCTCTCGCAGGCAAAAACGTTCCCGACCCCTACTCTAGCCTTTAAATAGACCCCCTTTTAAACTAGTTGATCTGCCGTCTCTCCCCTCGCCCCTCCAAGGCTTCTCATTATAGCCCATTGGGTTGAGTTTTTCCTTGCCCTGACGTGGGATCTGAGCCGAGGATGTCGTTGTGGCTTGTGCAGCCCTTTGAGACACTCATGATTTAGGGCTATATAAATAAACTTTGATTGACTTTGATTTATATTATAGTACTTGTGTATTCATATATTGTTCAAGTCGCATAATAAAACATATTTAAGTTAGTGCTTGAACGTTTAAACATTTCTTTAAAAAAACGGGGGGAAAAAGAGGCAACGTTTTTGTTGTTTTTTGAGGAAACACAGAATGTGTTTGTTGTGAGCGGAACCAAATACGCGCTTAACGTCACTTGAAACCCGGATCCTATTTTGAGGCGGACAATAACATCGGCTAACTGGCTGGTGGCTAATCGCCAGTGAATATCAGTCAGAACTGTGTGAAAATAGAACGTTTTATCGGGCCCTAGAAATAGGAAAGGGTCCAAAAGGTGAATAAATGTCTGATACATCAGGTAGGATAAATGTCATTTATTCGAATGACGTCATTTATTCGCTCTGGTTTAGCTAGCCGCAGCAAGCATAAACGCTAACAATTGATTCCCAAAACTGTTCCTTGTGAATTGTTTTACGTTTTTAGGACCTCACATTAAAAAGGAAGAAGAAGACACTACATCTGAACCAGAGGTAAAATAATGGATACTTGCATATCCAGCATGCTTAATACAATGACGTCGTTTCACTTGTTTTGTCTACTAGGAGCAATCCGAGGACAGCAGCGAGGAGGAAGCAGTTGGAAACTCAGAGAGTAAGTCCATCTATCCATTTTCTACTGCTTTGTCCCTTTCGGGGTCGCGGGGGGTGGTGGTGCTCAACTCAGCTGCATTTTGATCGGAAGGCGGCGTACACCCTGGACAAGTCGCTATCTCATAGCAGGGCCAACACAGATAAAGTCATTATATCTTAATTTATTGGTCATCACTGTAGTTATCACCGTGTCCTAAGTTGTTTCTTACATTAAATTAAATTGTTAATGGAAAACCCCTTGAGATGCAGCATTGGGTTTTCATTAGTCAATAGAGTGATTAGTAGTGTTGATTAAAGGCCTACTGAAATGAGATTTTCCTATATAAACAGGGATAGCAGGTCTATTCTGTGTGTCATAGTTGATAATTTCGCGATATTGCCATATTTTTGCTGAAAGGATTTAGTAGAGAACATCCACGATAAAGTTCGCAACTTTTGGTGCTGATAAAAAAAGCCTTGCCTTTACCGGAAGTCGCAGACGATAACGTCACAAGGGTGAGGGATCCTCGCGTCCTCACATTGTTTTCAATGGGAGCCTCCAGCAGCAAGAGCTATTCAGACCGAGAAAGCGACAATTTCCCCATTAATTTGAGTGAGGATGAAAGATTTGTGGATGATGATATTGATAGCGAAGGACTAGAAAAAAATAAAAAGTTTAAAAAAATAAGGCGGTTGCATTGGGAGCGATTCAGATGTTTTTAGACACATTTACTAGGATAATTCTGGAAAATCCCTTATCTTTCTATTGTGTTGCTAGTGTTTTAGTGAGTTAAATACTACCTGATAGTTGGAGGTGTGTGTCCAAGGGTGTTTTGAGGCCAGTGTCTGAGGGAAGTCACGGCAGTTACAAAGATGGCACAAACTCCACAGATCTCCGGGAAGAGGCGACTTTTTAACAAATTTTTCTCACCGAAACCTGCCGGTTGACAAGTGGTCGGGAACCATGTTCGCTTGACCGCTGTGATCCATAGTAAAGCTTCAACCTCCGGGAATTTTAAACAAGGAATCACCGTGTGTTTGTGTGGCTAAAAGCTAAAGCTTCCCTACTCCATCTTTCTACTTTGACTTCCCCATTATTAATTGAACAAATTGCAAAAGATTCAGCAACACAGATGTCCAGAATAATGTTTAATTGCGCGATGAAAAGAGACGACTTTTAGCCGCAAATAGTGCTGCGCTAATATTTCCTGACAGTCTCTGACGTCACGAGCACACGTCATCATTCCGTGACGTTTTCAACAAGAAACTCCGTGGGAAATTTAAAATTGCAATTTAGTAAACTAAACCGGCCATATTGGCATGTGTTGCAATGTTAATATTTCATCATTGATATATAAATTATCAGACTGCGTGGTCGGTAGTAGTGGGTTTCAGTAAGCCTTTAAACTATTATTTTTTTATACTATTGTGCATCGGTCTTAAGCTGCCATTAAAAGTGTAGTTAATTTAATTGCGCTTGTCCCTGTCATCCTGCCAGTGGACTTCCTGCGGAATTTGTTTTCTCGCTCTTTGGGCCTCGGCTCAACAGAAAAGGTTTTGGATGATTTGACTTTGGAAGGAGTGGCGCAATACATTCTAAGTGGCAAATGTGAGTCTCCGTCCGTGCTGTTTCACTTTGTCATCAACTTTTGTGGTGTAAAGTTGACTACAATGTGTTTCTTTACAGGTAAAAACATAATCTGCTTGGCTGGTGCAGGAATATCTACTTGTGAGTATTTAAAGGAAAGAGATGGTTGTGTTTAAACAAGGCTTCACTTCAATAACTCAAAATGTGCACAGCGGCTGGGATTCCCGATTTTCGCTCACCCGGTACTGGCCTGTATGCAAACCTGCAGAAATATAACCTTCCATACCCAGAGGCCATCTTCCAGTTAGATTACTTTAAGGTTGGTTGAAGTTTTTTTTTTGTTAAAAGCAAATGCAACGGACCTAAAATCATAGACTATAACACTGTAGTATGCCTCTAATGATTGCTCAAAAAAATAAGTCAAATGACCCTGAAAAGGTAGTTTTTACACTTTGGACCCCTTTTTTTATCCTAGAAACATCCAGAGCCCTTCTTTGCCTTGGCCAAGGAGCTTTTCCCTGGAGAATTCAGGGTAAAGCCAAGTCAGCCTTGATAACATACTGTACATGCCTTGAATGATAACCTCAGCAATGGAATCACTTCAGCTGTTTTTCTTTTTTTCTTTGACTACAGCCGACCATCTGTCACTACTTCATGAAGCTGCTGAAAGACAAGGGTCTTCTCAAACGCTGCTACACGCAGGCAAGGAGAAAAAAGTCGGTCTCATTTTCTCATTTTCCATCATAATATTGACTTGTTTGTGACCATTTAGAATATCGACACACTGGAGCGCGTGGCTGGGCTTAATGGCGGCGATCTGATTGAAGCTCACGGAACGTTCCACAAGTCCCACTGCGTCAAATTCACCTGCCGCAAAGAGTACGATCTGGACTGGATGAAAGGTGTTTATTTAGGTTATTTCCACTTTTAGTTTTGGGACTAAAACGTCCTTCTCTTTGTAGAACAAATCTTTTCGGATGACATTCCTAAATGTGAGAAATGCAACAGTCTGGTCAAACCAGGTTAGTTTCACCACCGATTTAATTTTTCTGCTGTTCCTTCAACAATCCACCTTACTTTTGACAAAAAACATGTCAATTATCCTCTGTTCGTCCTCCTTTTCCAAGATATCATCTTCTTTGGAGAGAGCTTGCCTGTGCGGTTCTTTACCTCGATGAAGATGGTGAGCTGACATGAAGGCTGCATTTGCAAAGGATGCGTTGCAAGTTATCTGTTTATTTTCTCTTGGCACATCCAGGACTTCCCCCGATGTGATCTTCTCATCATTATGGGCACGTCTCTGCAGGTGCAACCTTTTGCAAGTCTGGTCAACAGGTACTGTGAATCATTTAAATTTTCGCTGAATAGTTTGTATCTTTTCTCATTCTCCCTTCCTGTGTTGTTTTTTTTCTATTCAGGGTTTCCAAAACCTGCCCCAGGTTGCTCATCAACATGGAAAAAGCCGGCCAGGTGAGGCCCTTAACTTGTTTCTAATAACTTGGCTCCGATTTATGTAGTGTTAATTGTGTGTCTGGTCTACTTTAAACCATATTGTGTGTTTAGTCTGACCCTATGCTAGGTATGCTGGGTTTTGGAGGAGGGATGGACTTTGACTCAGACAATGCTTACAGGTAAGATGTGATGCACCTACCGTATTTCAATCCAGGTATTTCACACACCTGTCTGCAGGGTTAGGCGGATCAATACAAATATAAACAGAAACGATACACAATATAGCATATGTATGGTAGTTACTAAAATAATTAGACAAATATTTTATATTATCCCAAAATAAGTTTCTACTTTTTAGTAAATAAAAGTATTTTTTGTGTCCAAACAGAATAATAATTTATTGCTACATTCTAATAGGTATACGGGTCTGAAAGTAACAAGTGAGGAACAGTAAATTAGCAAGTGAGATTGGTGACTGCTACCATTGTTGTTGTTGTTGAACCTAGTTGTGATGTATACTAACTAAGAATTCTGTTTAATGACATGTTACGTCTAAGGTATCGCTGAGTTATGATTAGCAAGGGTATTATTTACAACACCGAAGAAGAAAAAATCTTCAGTGTGTTATTCAACAGCAAAAATATTTTAGAAAATCAAAGCTACAGGAAAGTAAATTGATAATTTATATACCAAACATAGACAGAGGAACATTTTAGCACGTTGCTAGTGCTGCTCCCACCGCTGATATAAAAGTAAGTTGTGTTTCCGTCTAAGTGAATTAGTATCAGAAATAGCTGGTAGAAAATGTTTGATCCAGATAATACTTGGATGGTTTCTCTTTCCTCCCCAACCAGAGATGTCGCTCATATCAGTACATGCGATGACGGCTGTATGGCACTAGCTGAGCTGCTGGGGTGGAAGGTAATATCACTGTTTTTCACTTCTATGTTTCTTTAGTATTTTTTTTAATTGTCAGGCACTTCACTTGCAACAACAATTTAAAGCATTTGTGCTGTGTTGGTGAAAGGAAATTACTTTTTCTACTCTTAAAGGGGCACTATGCTATATATATATATATATATATATATATATATACATATATATATATATATATATGTATATGTATGTATGTGTGTGTGTGTGTGTGTGTGTATATATGTATATATATAAATTGTGTGTGTGTACAGTTTATGAATGTGTGTGTGTGTGTATATATATATATATATATATATATATATATATATATATATATATATATATATAAGCTTATATGTGTGCGTGTATGTAGATATATATGTGTATATATATATTTGTGAAAACAACAGCACAAGAACAGACAGTGATACTAATCACAGTTAAATAGTGAATAAATTCCAAACTGTACGCCCCCCTTACATAACGGATTGCAGACTAGGGTTGTACGGTTTTAATGAATTAAAATGGTACAATACTGCTTTTGAAAAATACCGATACCCTTTTTTCGTCCTGTGCGGCGGTGACAACAAAGCCGAGGTGCATGATGTTGACTTTATTAAAACACAGACACAAAGTGCATACAAGCAATAACATCATGGAGATGAAGAATGGCAAATAAACGTCAATACTACTGGTTAATGCGTGAAGTGGAATATGGAGGTCTTTGGGCTTCAAAACTAAAAACTGTGAGGCGCCACGCTGCAAGAATTGCTTTAAAACGTGCCTCGCCAAATGTGGCGATTAGTATGACCACCTTTGCTTCGAACTTAAAAGCATTCAGAGCTGCACAATGAGTTATAAAGAGTGACAGGTAATAATGTAGTTGTTACACCTACATGCAAACCGTAGTCGAGGAGCACGAGGATATGTTTCCTCCTGGGCTGATGTTTTCGTCAGGGATAACACCTTTCACTTTAACCGGCAATGGGTCTGGTGAGCTCCGCTTTCAAACAAGGCGGCCGATTATTATTAGTTTTGCAGGACAAAACCGGACCTGTTCATCACTCTACAGCACAGTGCACACTCCACCCCTCTCTCTCTCTTTACTCGCCCACTCACTCACTGACATCACTTAGCCAACACTTTGCCATTCTCACAAACACAGATATGCTACTCTCAAAGCATAGTTAACTAACTCCCCTGCTGTGCACATCTAGATACGTAGCACACGGCTGCTTGTCTCGATGCCAAATATCAGCCGAGTTAAAACCGCCCAACTAGCTGATTAATGCAAATGAAATCACTGAATTTTGTAACAAATTACTACAATTTGTGTTTATCTTTTGCAATGTGAGTTTTACATGCTACATGGCTTATCTGTGTACTTTTATCCATAGGTTTGTTTTTAGTATTTACTAATAATTGTATTGTTCTTCAATGAAGCATTTAATATAATGTCAATATAGCTTTTTATTTTATTCTAACCTAATTATTGATTGTGGCAAACGATATGTAACATGGAAAATTGTAAATTGTTGTTTGAGTGCAACAAGAAAAGCCCAATGTGTTTAATGCCTTTTATGTGGTAACCATCTGAAATTATTTGAGTGCAATAGGAAACATTTGTTTAATGTATCGTAAGATTTTCTGTTAAAATAAAGCCGATATTGACATTTTTTGTAGTTCCCTTTATTTTTAAAGTATCGATATCCATTTTGGTACTGGTACCAAATTATTGGTATTGGGACAACCCGGGGATAGGTTGATTGGCAACACTAAATTGGCCCTAGTGTGTGAATGTGAGTGTGAATGTTGTCTGTCTATCTGTGTTGGCCCTGCGATGAGGTGGCGACTTGTCCAGGGCGTACCCCGCCTTCCGCCCGATTGTAGCTGAGATAGGCGCCAGCGCCCCCCGCGACCCCAAAAGGGAATAAGCGGTAGAAAATGGATGGATGGATGGACAACCCTATTGCAGACATTATAAGGTGCTCCCAGACAAAACTTAAAAAATAGGACGCTCAAAAGAAAGGCTCTCATTTTCCAAAATGCACTACCTCGATGCTATTACAGTATACTTTGCTTTGCCATTTACGTGCTACTGGTAAGCATCAGAGACTGAAACTGAGCATTAGACTCAGTAGTCTAAGAAAAAATATTGGACAGTATAGTTTTAAAGGCCTACTGAAACCCACTACTACCGACCACGCAGTCTGATAGTTTATATATCAATGATGAAATATTAACATTGCAACACATGCCAATACGGCCTTTTTAGTTTACTAAATTGCAATTTTAAATGTCGCACGAGGTATCCTGTTGAAAACATAGGTATGATGACGCGTGCGCGTGACGTCTCGGATTGTAGCGGACATTTTTTTCCAGCCCGATCCCAGCTATAAGTAGTCTGCTTTAATCGCATAATTACACAGTATTCTGGACATCTGTGTTGCTGAATCTTTTGCAATTTGTTCAATTAATAATGGAGAAGTCAAAGAAGAAAGATGTAGGTGGGAAGCAGTGTAATGCAGCTGCCTTTAGCAACACAAACAGCCGGTGTTTCCTTGTTTACATTCGGCTCTTACCGTGGACATGAGCGGAGAGTTTGCGTCGTTCCTCCTGCAGCCGTGGACTCTCTTGCCGCATCCCGTCGGATGCTTACTCCGTGGAGGGAAAAAAAAAAAATCTCAGCCCGGCTGCCTTGCCTTGTCGAGAAACGTGGCTTCCCTCGGAGACATTGGCGGTCACCACACCCGTGGCCACACCCCTCCGACTTTCAAGTACGACTATATAATCTCACTAAAACACTAGTAACACAATAAGCAGATAAGGGATTTTCCAGAATTATCCTAGTAAATGTGTCTTAATAATATCTGAATCCCTCCCACTGCCCTCGTCCTTTTTTTTTTTTTTTTTTTTTCCCCCCTAGTTCTTCACTGTCACTTTCCTCATCCACGAATCTTTCATCCTCGCTCAAATTAATGGGGAAATTGTCGCTTTCTCGGTCCTAATCGCTCTCGCTGCTGGTGGCCAGGATTGTAAACAATGTGAGGATGTGAGGTGCTCCACAACCCGTGACGTCACGCGCACATCGTCTGCTACTCCCGGTACAGGCAAGGCTTTTTTATTAGCGACCGAAAGTTGCGAACTTTATCGTCGATGTTCTCTACTAAATCCTTTCAGCAAAAATATGGCAATGTCGCAAAATGATCAAGTATGACACATAGAATGGACCTGCTATCCCCGTTTCAATAAGAAAATCTAATTTCAGTAGGCCTTTAATTATCTTTTTGTTAAATAAAAAAAAAAGATTTTATTAACAAAGAATTTATATTTATTAACACATACCATTGAGTGCCGGTATTGATTCCCAAGTACTAGGAATTGGCACTGTATCAGTTCAAATGTGAATGGTACCCTCCCTACTTCTCGCACAGTTGTTTCGTGAACAAAGCACAGTTGGACACTGGGTATTATCCAATTGTCATTCAAATATATCCACTACCTAATTTTTCTTTACTGTTCGCTAATAGCCATTAGCATGTAACCGCTTGAGAAGATGTCATCCCCTGACCAATTGCAACAGAGTAGGCTTGGTCAGGAGAAGAGGAGATAATGCAGATTTACCCAGTATCAATCAAAAGTTTACTTGTATAGCCCTAAATCACAAGTGTCTCAAAGGGCTGCACAAGCCACAACATCATCCTCTGCTCAGATCCCACATCAGAGCAAGAAAAAAAACTCAACCCAATGGGTTACAATGAGAAACCTTGGAGGCGAATTAAAAAAATAAAGTTGGACTCCAACTCCCACCAGTCCATAATGGGGTCAGCAGGAGATCATCTTGATTGGAGACAAGTCAGCAGCGCAGAGACGTCGCCAACTGATGCACAGATGAGGGGTCCAACCCAGGTACCGACTTTGAACAGCTAGCGCATCAACTGTGGTCACCTACTAACCTCTCCACGCAGGAGAGGGGGGCAGAGCAGAAAAGAGACGGCAGATCAACTGGTCTAAAAGGGGGGTCTATTTAAAGGCTAGTGTATACGAATGAGTTATAAGATGGGACTTAAATGCTTTTACTGAGGTAGCGCCTCCAACAGTACACGTTAGATTTATGGAGTACTTTTTTTTTATAGTGCTGGGATCCAGTAGCATAGGATATGACCCCTTTAAGTACAACTAAAACATTGTATGAACGGAATGAAAATGTAGTATTTCAAATGTATACTCTTGCTTGTACAGCTTCATGTCGTACTCGTTCCTGATGTCTAATTCACTTTCACATATTCACCAATAGGTGTCGTTGTTTTGCTCCAGTTGTGCAGTAGAAGGAAAAACATGTCGTTTTTTTCATTACACTAGGATGGACTTTATATACCCCACAATGTGGAAATTCTGTGGTTGCAGTGCATATTTTACATACGGTAAAAAAGTAAAACGTAATAAAAAAAAAACTAAAAACGAGTAACAATAATGATAATAACCCCAATATAAATAGTGCATGTTAAATGATTGCACTATTTACAAATAATAAAACAACAACAAATAGGTTCTTTTGATTTTGGTGAATTTTAGATTGATATATGGTGGAAATATGGTTTAGTTTAAAGGACATTTTGTCAGTTTGTTCTAAATGCACACCAGCAACAGAAACCACAGACAGCTTCAAATGTACCCTCTGTGTTCCTGTGCTCTGTGGTCGCTCGTCACCACTGCGGAGGGTCTTCTCGGTTGTGCACTGTTAATATTGAACCTAATTGTTAGTTCTCGTGTATGACATCCGTGTCAGTTTGAGTCACCAAAAGTTGTCTCGTGTCACCAGGCTGAGCTGGAAGAATTAGTCAAGCGAGAGCATGCCAGAATCGACGCTCAGGACGTGGAAGGAAAGTCGGGCCAGAGCCAAGGAGCAAGCTCTTCTTCAGTGGCACCAGAGTCCAAATAAGAAGTGTAATCTTTAAGAATGATAGATGATGGTTGAAGTTGTCCTTGGAAAGGAGATTATTATGGCTATATTTATTGTTCACAAATGAAGCTCTTTGTAAACTAACATGCTATGCTCTAAACTGCATTTCTTTTGCACTTTCAATGAAAAATCTTATGTCTGTTCAGTTTTTTTTTTGGGATACCGTGTACCACACAGCTTTTTATTTTCCTGTGAGGTGTGCAAATAGATTTTAGTGAGTTGACAGTGATGGGTAATCAAGATCAAATCATCTATTGATCTAATTGAGTGCAGACTTACTGATGCTTTATCATGGGCATTCCACTGGATCGGTTCCATTTGTGTCACTCGAAATAAAATGCATACAATTTCCCGATAAAATTAATATATTTTTTTTACTAAGCAAAGTGTCCTGCGGATTGAACCGATTGCATATTTACCTAATACAATTTAAAATATTAATTTAAACTACTTTGACTTCACCATGAAATATAATTCCTGTAATTTATATATAATACATGCATAAAATTTTGTATCGATCACTATTATTATTGAAATAATTTGTAATATTATTACTATTAATAATATCATGCATTCTTTAGTTTACTTTTTTATTTTATTTTCATTCTCTTTGACTGATCCCAATGGGAACAAAAAAAACATTACATTTATTTATGAGTCCATGCTCAAGGAAAATAATTCAGTCAACAAATAAATGGTATTTTTTATTTGCGTTACTTCCGATGTCCAACAATATGTTTTATTTAAAAACAGCAATTTGGTTATATTTCACATTTAAGTCGTCACTGTTACCTTAACTAAATTTGGAATATTCAACAAGTAACATGATCCACAGGAAGTTGCATAATTCAGCTACTATTCAAGCCGTGTGACCGCCAAAAGTAGGTCCACTCATTTATGTTTCTGTGTTTCCGAAGATAATGTTTACGACAGGGCGGGGGTTAAAATTTTAATCATTGAATAATTTGTGTATTTGCTAATTTTATGCTAAAAACTCACTCCTGTTATATTCCGTCGTGGTACTCAAATGGGGCATTTTAGACTTGTTTTGGCTAATAGACATTTTGTGTAGTTCATTAGATTGAATGTTGGAAAAAAGACAGACAATAAGTTTATTTGAGAAGGTTTACAACAACTAAGTAATATGGTGGAATCATATAACCAGTCTGCTTGGTTTGATCTAACATTGTTTCTCTTGTTACAGTCAAAAATGATTATGTCATGGACTAACAATGGACAATTTTGTACTGTAAGTAAAATGAGGTGGGTCCTCAGTAATAACAGTGCAATCGTTTGGGTGTGGGGGCGGGAGATGTGGCAGTTTTAAAATATTTAATTTGCTTGGACAGGAATTGCAATATTCAACAACACATGAGTGTTGAATACAAATATTGACAATAAAAATGACAATGCGATGCAACATCTGTTTAATGAGTGAACTCAATATTACCATATGTGCAAAACAATGAATAAATAAAGTCTGGCAATAAATTTGACTTTTTCAACTAATATATGTTTCTTTTCTTATTGAGGATGTCTGCTTTATTGTTCAACCTCATGCAAGGTGAAGAAACTAAGCCCCGATTTAGTTCACACAAACACAACCACAAAAAAAATTCTAATAAAGCCAGGGTGAAATGTACAGTGCCAAATTCCACTCAGTGAACTTTCTCACAGCAATTGTTTTCAAAACTAAATAGAATGAGCAGCACAGTTAGGGGAATTAAACTAAAATTATAAAACTGATTTTTATCAAACATTGTTAAGGGGTGACAAGGGTCAAAGAAAAATTAAATTTTGATGAGCTTCTGGATAAAGAAATTATTAATAGAACGTGTTACTACAGTTTGAGTCACTTAGATTTAGTTTTTTTATCCTCCATTAATCAGGAAGTGGTCTACATCTGACATTTGTGTGATGTAAAAGTAGTTCTAAAACAACATTTCTAATGGAGACGTAAGACTTTTGCACAGTTGATCTTACAAGCCTTCTTCCTTGATTGTTGAATTCTAAGGACTGTTCTCGCATCTGTGGGAATAGTTTGGGAAAATGTCCTTTTGTGCTGCACTATGATGGTGCATAAAAAGGCGTGGTTGGATAGGTTTAGCCTGAAAGAACTTAACCAGACCGCCACACCAGATCACACCTCACTCTTACCCACTTCTCCAAAGTGGGCTGGCTCAGGGTGGAGGACAGAGTAAAACAACTTGCACTGAGCCTAGTCTATAAAATTGGCTACACCTCCCTGATACAGAAGTACATGTCAAACTACTTCAATAACGTAAATGACCGCCATAACCACAACACCAGGGGGACCTCCACAAACCACGTTGAACCCAGATTCCGATCTAACAAAGATCTAAACTCATTCTCCTTCTATGCTAAATCAATATGGGATGCACTCCCATATTCAAGAAGAACGCGGATGACACAGCCATCGTCGGGTGCATCAGGGACGGCAGAGAGGAGGAGTTTCGGAACCTGGTGAGGGACTTTGTTGTCTGGTGCCACACGAACGTCTTGCAGCTCAATCCATCAAAGACCAAGGAGCTGGTCATTGACTTTGGGAGGTCGAGTCCACGGTCACAACCTATTGTGATCGAGGGAGTTGAGGTACAGACTGTGGACTCATTCAAGTACCTCTGGGTTTGGGTGGACAATAAGCTGGACTGGACTGTTAACACGGACCACCTGTACAAGAAAGGACAGAGCAGGCTGTACTTCCTCAGGAGACTGCACTCCTTCAACATCTGCAAAAAACTCCTGTGGATGTACTACCAGTCTGTGGTTGCCAGTGTTCTGTTCTACATGGTAGTGTGCTGGGGGGGGCAGTACATCTAAGAAGGACAGCTCCAGACTTGAGAAACTGATCAGGCGGGCCGGTTCTACAATGGAAATGAAACTGGACTCACTGGTGACGGTGGCAGAGAAGAGGACTGTTGACAAACTAGTAAGCATCCTGGATGATGCCAGTCACCCTCTGCATAGCGTTATCAGTAGCCAGAGGAGCCTGTTCAGTGCTAGACTGCTTCATCCCAAGTGCAGGACTAATAGACTCAAGAACTCCTTTGTCCCACACACCATTAGACTGTACAACTCCTCTCTGGGGCGGGGGGTACTAGGATGACAGGGGATGCAAAACATTAACAGTGCAATACGTTTTCATAACATGGTCACTACTGCCTACTTTGTTATATTCTTATTTTACTGTTATATTGTCATTCCTATTGTTTTTATTCTTTTTGTAATATTTCTCTATTTTGTTTCCTTTTAAACCCCCTTTATTTACTTTTTACTTTTTTTTTTTAAATTGATCTCAACTCTGTACACTGCTGCTGGAATTTTAATTTTCCTGAAGGAACTCTCCTGAAGGAATCAATAAAGTACTATCTATCTATCTATCTATCTATCTATCTATCTATCTATCTATCTATCTATCTATCTATCTATCTATCTATCTATCTATCTATCTACTCCCAACAGGGGTAACAGAAAATGCATCTCTACCCTCCTTCAAAACCACACTACAAACACACCTCCAAGCAACTACAACCCTAGACTAACACCCTCCCCCTTCCACATACCACCTCCCCGGATTGTAAATAATCAAATGTATATACTTGTTCTTATGCTTTCTGAGCTCACTATGGTCACCGCTTGCTGTAAATATCCTACCAAGTCAGACCTGCACTGTTTCAATGTCCGGATTCAGATCCAGACTCAGGTGATACAATTGTTGATGACTGAAGTGCTGATATCAACCAAACCTAATCCCCCGGCCCCAACGTCCCTAAACCCACCCACCCTTTCCCCCAACCCCCTCCACATCCCTCCCCCCGGACTGTAAATAATGTAAATAATTCAATGTATATACTCTGATGATTAACTTGTGTGATGACTGTATTATGCTGATAGTATATATTTGTACCATGAATTGATTAACGTGGACCCCGACTTAAACAAGTTGAAAAACTTATTCGGGTGTTACCATTTAGTGGTCAATTGTACGGAATATGTACTGTACTGTGCAATCTACTAATAAAAGTTTCAATCAATCAATGAGATCACGCAACCGAATTTAGTGTCTCTATATGCGTTGCCGACGTACAGTTGTTGCTGCCTCTGAAGAAAGACAATACAGGACCCATTTTGTACGTCACGCTGCAGACATCCTGCAGGGCGAACCGCAGAGAGAGAAACCACAGGTGAACAGCTTGACTTTAAACTGCAAGCACGTTAAAAGGACAGAAGCACCAAGCGACAGTTGATCATTCGTTGCTTTTTGGGAAGATTTCTGACAACGCCGTTAGCTTCCTATTTTTCAGTCTGTGCTGAAATAGATTGTGCCATGCAGAAAGAAAGAGAGGCTTGCATCACGTGGAGACGTTTGAGTATAGATGAAGTGAAATAACCACAAAGCATGTAAGTACAACAAAGTATTACAGTTTGTGATACAATCTGATTTTTTTTTTTTGTCATTTCTCTGCTTGTACACACACAGCATCAGGGGTGGCGCAAGGGTCGTTCGTAAAGCAACATGCATGTGTCCAGGGCGGATCCCTGTCCAGTTAACGGGACGGCAGCCATTCCAAGGAGGCACAGCAAGAGGAACATGTCTCTCCTGGAGCACCTGCGAGGCTGTCAGAGAGCCTGGTGCCCTGTGGCGCCCTGGGATAGAGCGCAGGCCCACTCTGCCCTCTGTGGGATGCCTGCTGGGGTGAGCTACCATTGCTTTACATGAGAATGTATTTTTATTAATAGGGCTGTCAAATGATTCAAATATTTATCGTGATTAATCACAGTTTGTTCAAAATTAATCACGATAATTGCAGGTATAATTTTTCATCATTATTTAGGTGTACCTAGACCAGTGGTTCTGGTCCTGTTGGAGGTACCGAACCCCACCAGTTTCAGATGCGCATTCACCTAACCCTTCTTTAGTGAAAAAAAATGTTTTCAAATTCAAGACAAGGATATGTGTGAACGGCTTCTTGCCGCCATCGTGCGGGTTATGTGGACCATAAAGGAACGACATCGCTTCGCACAGGTTTGACTCTTAATTGTTCAATAACGCTGCTCGCAGTGTCGGTCAGTCGCTCTTTCAGCTCCACCTCCGCTGCTCGCGCCGGTCTCCTTTTCAGTCGTCCGCGTCTTTCCTGTGCTGGTCTCGGTCGCTCCGTGGCTCTCAGTGGTTTTGCTCATCAGGTCTTCTGCTGGTTCTCCTACTCCTTCTGCCCCGATTGCTCCTCCTTCTCCCCTTTTATACAGCAGGAGGAGATGCACAGAATGAGAGCCGGTGTGTGTGTTACGCACCTGGTTCTGATTGCTGCAGCATCGCTCCAGGCACACATCGCCTCTCCGTTCCGCTGCATATGCCGCCTCCTGGCCGCCATCTTGAGTAGGACCACCGTTTGCCCTACCCCGCTGTCGGCCTGTCGGCTCCGTCTCTCCATAGTTCTCCATCGCCATCTCAAGCCGGGCTTCAGTCTGGCTGAGCATACTCCCCCCTCCCTTTTCTGAGGGAGTGGGGGAAAAAACTGCCCCGGCCACCTGCCTTCTCCTTGCCTTCTTTGTCTTTCCCGTTGTCTCTTCCTTTCTCTTTGTTTTCTTTGTCTTTGCTTTTTTCTTTGTCTTCTTTGTCTTTTCCTTTTTCTTTGTCTTCTCGAACTTCAATTTCTTTGACTTTTTCTTTGTCCTCTTTGACTTCTTTGTCCTTTTCTTGAATTCTTCCAAGTATTTCTTCTTCTTTCTCCATTCCTTGAGTTTCTTCATCTTCTTCTTCATCTTCAACTTTTTCAGCTGCACACTCCACTGGCTGTGCATCTGTCTCTACAGCAGAGGGCACCTCCCCTGCACCGCCGTCTTCATCATCCGATTCATGTTCTTCATCATTTGATCCATTTTCTTCATCTTCAACTTTTTCAGCTGCACGCTTCACTGGCTGTGCATCTGTCTCTTCAGCAGAGGGCGCCTCCTCTGCACCGCCGTCTTCATCATCCGATTCATCTTCTTCATCATTTGATTGATCTTCTTCATCATTATGCTCCGGTTCATCCTCACCATGCTCCTCTTAATAATCATCATATAGCTGGGCGAGCTCGTCCTCCCTCTCTTTGGCCGACAGCTCGCCCTGCTGGTCTGCAGACGCCACTGCAGCCTGCCCAGCCCCGCCTTCCAGGTTGGAGGTTTCAGCCCAGACTTCCCTGGCATTCTCCTTGACTTCTTTTTTGGGGGGGCACTCGCCACTTTCCCCCATCCGGTCCACCAGTGCCTGCAGAAGCCGGCAACTCTGACGCTTTTTCTCCGCCAGTTTGCTGAACTCAGCGACGAGCGTCCAGAGGAAGTCGTCCTCCCCCGCCTCCTATGGTCCTCCCACGTCGGGTGCCACTGTGAACGGCTTCCTGCCGCCATCGTGCGGGTTATGTGGACCATACAGGAACGACATCGCTTCGCACAGGTTTGACTCTTAATTTTTCAATAACGCTGCTCACAGTGTCGGTCAGTCGCTCTTTCAGCTCCACCTCCGCTGCTCGCGCCGGTCTCCTTTTCAGTCGTCCGCGTCTTGCCTGTGCTGGTCTCGGTCGCTCCGTGGCTCTCGGTGGTTTTGCTCGTCAGGTCTTCTGCTGGTTCTCCTACTCCTTCTGCCCCGATTGCTCCTCCTTCTCCCCTTTTATACAGCAGGAGAAGATGCACACAATGAGATCCGGTGTTTGTGTTACGCACCTGGTGTTGATTGCTGCAGCGTCGCTCCAGGCACGCCACGCCTCTCCGTTCCGCTGCATACTCCGCCTCCTGGCCGCCATCTTGAGTAGGACCACGGTTTGCCCTACCCGGCTGTCGGCCCGTCGGCTCCATCTCTCCACAATATGTTTTTTACGGGTGCACAAAATGAACCGTGCATGAACATCACCTTGTTCAAAGAACAAAACCAACACAGTGCATGAACTCACAACAAATTACAGACCTGCAAATCGGTGTGACTTCTGCTGTTGCCATATCCACAATACGTTGATGGGAAAAAAATGTATTTACACAGTGAGTTAGGTGTGTCTTGACCTACGCGGCGCAGGCTCCACCGAACCCCTGAGGTTGACATACCGGACCCCTACGGTTCGATCAAACCCAGGTTAAGAACCACTGACCGTGTCTTTATAAAAAAAGACTGTGGGTACTTTCCTGGTCCGCCTGCAGTCCAGACCTGTCTCCCATCGAAAATGTGTGGCGCATTATGAAGCGTAAAATACGACAGCGGAGACCCCGGAGTGTTAAACGACTGAAGCTCTACATAAAACCAGAATGGGAAAGAATTCCACTTTCAAAGCTTCAACAATTAGTTTCCTCAGTTACCAAACGTTTATTGAGTGTTGTTAAAAGAAAAGGTGATGTAACACAGTGGTGAACATGCCCTTTCCCAACTGCTTTGGCACGTGTTGCAGCCATGAAATTCTAAATTAATTATTATTTGCAAAAAAAAAATTAAGTTTATGAGTTTGAACATCAAATATCTTGTCTTTTTTGTGCATTCAATCAAATATGGGTTGAAAAGGATTTGCAAATCAGTGTATTCCGTTTATATTTACATCTAACACAATTTCCCAACTCATATGGAAACGGCGTTTGTAGGTTATCTGTAAATGCATTTTGTTGTGCTAAAGTAGATTTCTGCAACTGCACAAGCTACTACTATAAAAGGACATGATGTTCTTTGACAAACAACTATAGTTCCTTTTTTCTGTTAGGCATCCAATGACAGAACATGGGTTGATTGCACAAGTAGTAGAATACAAGAGCAAAGCATTGACATATCACACTGAGCGAGGATTTGAGGACCAACGAGGTAGATTCTGCTTTTATGTTTGATTTTACAGCACGTTACTAACCCCAAATGCCAAGTGGTCGCAAGCATGAATGCATGGCTTACAGCGTATAGTGTGGAAAGAAATAAGGAAAGAGGCTGGCTTGGATCATAATTAACCTATTTTTTTAGAATGTATTATTTCGCTATTCTGTCGGGTTCATGCAGTCAGTACTGACACTGGATTCTAGTGAGCACAAATTTGCCACTTCCTGTTTAATTGCAAGTAAGACCACGTGCAAAGTTGCAGTGACAAAAGTCAGTATTGATTAGGGGTGGGCAAAAAATATCAAAATGGCAATACAGTATGTCACAAAACTTAATATGTATTAATATGCAAAACCCCAAACCAGGGAAGTTAGCATGTTGTGTAAATAGTAAATAAAAACAGAATATAATTGTTTGCAAATCCTTTTCAACTTATGTTCAATTGAATAGACTGCAAAGACAAGATACTTAATGTTCGAACTGGTAAAAGTTGTTATTTTTTGGAAATATTGGCTCATTTGGAATTTGATGTCTGCAACATATTTTTTTTAAAAAGCTGGCACAAGTGGCAAAAAAACTTAGAAAGCTGAGGAATGCTCATCAAACACTTATTTGGAACATTCCACATTTGAACAGGCTAATTGGGAACAGGTGGGTACCATGATTGGGTATAAACGCAGCTTACCATGAATTGATTAACGTGGACCCCGACTTAAACAAGTTGAAAAACTTATTCAGGTGTTACCATTTAGTGGTCAATTGTACGGAATATGTATTGAACTGTGCAATCTACTAATAAAAGTATCAATCAATCAATCAATCAATTCTAAATGCTCAGTCATTTACAAACAAGGATGGGGCGAGGGTCACCACTTTGTGAACAAATGGGTGAGAAAATTGTCAAACAGTTTAAGAACAACTTTTCTTAAAAGGCTATTGCAGGGAATTTAGGGATTTCACCATCTACGGTCTGTAATATCATCAAAAGCTTCAGAGAATCTGGAGAAATCACTGCACGCAAGCGGCTAAGCCCGTGACCTTCGACCCCTTAGGCAGTACTGCATCAAAAACCGACATCAGTGTGTAATAGATATCACCATATGGGCTCAGGAACACTTCAGTAATCCACTGTCAGTAACTACAGTTTGTCACTACATCTGTAAGTGCAAGTTAAAACTCTACTGTACAAAGCCAAGCCATTTATAAACAACACCCAGAAACGCTGCCAGCTTAGCTTGGCCCGAGCTCATCTGAGATGGACTGATGCAAAGTGTAAAAGTGGTCTGACGAGTCCACATTTCAAATTGTTTTTGGAAACTGTGGACATCGTGTCCTACGGAACAAAGAGGAAAAGAACCATCCGAATTGTTATAGGCGCACAGTTCAAAAGCCAGCATCTGTGATGGTATGAGGGAGTATTAGTGCCCAAGACATGGCTAACTTACACATCTGTGAAGGCACCTGTAATGCTGAAAGGTACATACAGGTTTTGGAGCAACATATGTTGCCTTTCAAGCAACGTTACCATAGACGCCCCTGCTTATTTCAGCAAGACAATTCCAAGCCATGTCTTACAACAGTGTGGCTTTATAGTAAAAGAGTGCGGGTACTAGACTGGCCTGCCTGTAGTCCAGGCCTGTCTACCATTGAAAATGTGTGGCGCAATACAAAGCCTAAAATACGACAACGGAGACCCCGGTCTGTTGAAAAACTTAAGTACATCAAGCAAGAATGGGAAATAATTCCACCTGAAAAGCTTTAAAAATTGGTGTCCTCAGTTCCCAAACGTTTATTGAGTGTTGTTAAAAGGAAATGCCATGTGACACAGTGGTAAACATGCCCCTGTGCCAACTTTTTTGCAAGGTCTTGCTGCCATTAAATTCTAAGTTAATGATGATTTGCAAAAAAAAAAAAAATTACGTTTCTCAGTTCGAACATTAAAGATCTTGTCAAGATCATAATTTATGATCTTGAACATTTTAATTATCAATATCATTATTGGTATGACCAATACTCCCGCTGTAGCTACTTGGTATATGGCCGATGCCCAAATGTGTAGTATCGTCTCAAACTAAAGTAACGTATCAAACACAAGAAGAAACATTTCTTACATTTTAACAGAAGTGTAGTTAGAACCATGTTAGAACAAAAAATAAATCAGCTATTAACAGTACATTAGCAAGTAGATTAATAGTTATGGCCAAATGATACAACTGCAAAGGAATGCAATGTTACAGCAGCAAAATTAGGAGCCTTTGTTACCCATTTTGAAATTTTTGTTGAATAAAATATGGTGATGTAGATTTTAGGTTATGTGGCGCTTCCTAATTTTCATGTTTTTTACTCACCTTATGAAAATATGTCATTACATTATTCCTGTGGCCTTGTGGCCAACAATAATGCCTTAAAATGAAGCCCAGGAAGGGCTACCGTTTTTTTCAAGCCGTCATCTATCATTATTACACTATTAATATTTATAATTTCCTAGACTTGTTACAGGATGTCAATTCACTATAATAAACTATTGAGGTGACCAACAACAGCTGAAAATAATTACTAAGGCTAATGTAATATTTTATTGATACATATGAGTCATGATGGAATAAAAGCATTGTTTCTCCCTTTTGCAAAAGTTATATGCAAATATAGATCAAGGTATATTTAAAAGGCATCTATAATGAGTATGGCATGTCCATATACAAACCCCGTTTCCATGAGTTGGGAAATTGTGTTAGATGTAAATATAAATGGAATACAATGATTTGCAAATCATTTTCAACCCATATTCAATTGAATGCACTACAAACACAAGATATTTGATGTTCAAACTGATAAACATTTTTATTTGCAAATACTCATTAACATTAGAATTTGATGCCAGCAACACGTGACAAAGAAGTTGGGAAAGGTGGCAATAAATACTGATAAAGTTGAGGAATGCTTATCAAATACTTATTTGGAACATCCCACAGGTGTGCAGGCTAACTGGGAACAGGTGGGTGCAATGATTGGGTATAAAAGCAGCTTCCATGAAATGCTAAGTAATTCACAAACAAGGATGGGGCGAGGGTCACCAATTTGTAAGCAAATTGTCGAACACTTTTAGAACAACATTTCTCAACGAGCTATTGCAAGGAATTTAGGGATTTTACCATCTACGGTCCGTAAAATCATCAAAAGGTTCAGAGAATCTGGAGAAATCACTGCACGTAAGCGATGATATTACGGACCTTTGATCCCTCAGGCGGTACTGCATCAAAAACAGACATCAGTGTGTAAAGGATATCACCACATGGGCTCAGGAACACTTCATAAAACCACTGTCAGTAACCGCAGTTGGTCGCTACATATGTAAGTGCAAGTTAAAACTCTACTATGCAAAGCGAAACACAACAACACAAAGGAACGCCGCTGGCTTCCCTGGGCCCGAGCTCAGCTAAAATGGACTGATATAAAGTGTTCTGTGGTCTGACATGTCCACATTTCAAATTATATTTGGAAATTGTGGACGTGGTGTCCTCCGGAACAAAGAGGAAAATAACCATCCGGATTGTTATAGGCGCAAAGTTCAAAATCCAGCATGTGTGATGGTATGGGGGTGTATTAGTGCCCAAGGCATGGGTAACTTACACCCCTGTAAAGGCACCATTAATGCTGAATGGTCCATACAGGTTTTGGAGCAACATATGTTGTCATCCAAGCAACGTTATCATGGACGCCCCTACCTATTTCAGCAAAACAATGCCAAGCCATGTGTTACAACAGCGTGGCTTTATAGTAAAAGAGTGCAGGTACTTTCCTGGCCGGCCCGCAGTCCAGACATGTCTCCCATCGAAATTGTGTGGCGCATTATGAAGCGTAAAATACGACAACAAGACCCCGGACTGTTGAACAACTTAAGCTGTACATCAAGCAAGAATGCGAAAGAATTCCACTTTCAAAGCTTCAACAAATAGTTTCCTCAGTTCCCAAACGTTTATTAAGTGTTGTTAAAAGAAAATGTGATGTAACACAGTGGTGAACATGCCCTTTCCCAACTACTTCGGCATGTGTTGCAGCCATGAAATTTTAAGTTAATTATTATTTGCAAAAAAAAATAAAGTTTATGAGTTTGAACATCAAATATCTTGTTTTTGTAGTGCATTCAACTGAATATGGGTTGAAAGGGATTTGCAAATCATTGTATTCCGTTTATATTTACATCCATCACAATTTCCCAACTCATATGGAAACAGGGTTTGTATAATGCATGATGCCTCTCTTGGTGAACTGACAAGTGGGATATCATATTAAATATGAAAAAACATCCCCTGGATGGATGTGAGGTCTCTGAGGGCCATTGAGAGGCTCAGACATGCTAATGGTTGAGAGCAACAAGTTGCGGTGGTTTAGTTTTGTACTATGACCACTATTGACTGATTATTTATGCATTCAATTAAATGTGCAACTGACATAAGACATTTCATAATGAATTAACAGTTGGGTAGAAATGTGTAAAAAAATGCATAAAAAAGAGTGAATGTTCCAGCAAAGGTGTGACGTCACGGTTCTTTTTCAAGATAGTTTCCAGGCTTCTTCTTTGTTTTGGTCATTGCTGTACTTTAGTGTTTCTCAGCAGGCTGCTCTCACGTCTTTCCGTTTGAGTTACTGAGATGAGTCATTCTGTGTCTCTTCTAGAGTTTCATGGTCGTGCGGGATGGTTTGACATCTCTGCCCAGTTTGCTGTGTGTTTCTGCAGAAGGAGAGGATGAAGCGGTTCTTGATTATGACATCACATGCACAGGCACAGGTATACAGAGGTGTCTGACTGGGGGAGCGGGGGGGGATGTTGTAGCAGGGCCCCCAGCATAGGGGTTGGGGGCACTCAGGCTATTGTAAAGTTGATTTTTTTCTTCCATTTAGTATGTATTTTCTTTTCTTTACAAAGACGTCATAAATGCTAATATTAAATGAATATAGCCTTTAAAGTTTATAATAAGGTTGCTTGAATCATATTAGGAATATCTAAGATTACCAACAACACTACATATAAGAAATGCAAGAGCGACAAACCTAGCATTGAACACTTCACTCAACACAGACGTCATAACATCATCAAAGCTCAGTATTAAGCAGTCACAGACGGCATCAGCATTTTGCAAAAGAAAAAAGGTAAAAAATATATCTATCCGTGGCAGCATTTGAGAAATGTATGTTCATGTTTCACTTGTACATAACTGTGGTGCATTCAAGGACACCCTATTAAAATTATAAACAGAGGCGTCACTAGTTTTTAAAAATGTTGGAGACTTAATGCGTATAATAATAAGATTATTTATTATTATGGTTCATTATATCCCCTGATAGAGTTATGTGAATCAGCTAATTCAAATTTTACACTGAAGTCAAGGAACACTTGCCATATTTATAATAATATTTAAGACAATAACTAAAGTTAAAGGTAAAATATATCCATCCGTGGCAGCATATGAGAAATGTATGTTCATGTTTCACTCGCACATAACTGTGGTGCATTCAAGGACAATATAGGATAATATTTAAGACAATAATTAAAGTTCAAGGTAAAATGTTTGGTTTTGTTTTTTTAGTATTGTATTTAAAGTTAAAGTACCAATGATTATCACACACACACTATGTGTGGCGAAATTATTCTCTGCATTTGACCCATCACCCTTGATCACCCCTTGGGAGGTGAGGGGAGCAGTGAGCAGCAGCGGTGCCCGCGCCCGGATATCATTTTGGTGATTTAACCCCCAATTCCAACCCTTGATGCTGAGTGCCAAGCAGGGAGGTAATGAAGTGAAGTGAATTAATGGATCACATTTTTATAGTCTTTGCTATACTTAGACTTAGACAAACTTTAATGATCCACAAGGGAAATTGTTCAACACAGTAGCTCAGTGACAATGATGAAAACTCTAAGGGGGGAAAGGACAATGCAGGTACAAATAGACTAAATATAGCGATATAAACTATAACATATATGCGAATATATACTCAATAGGTGTACAGTATATTATATATACAGATATATTATGTCTATAACATATTTTTATAGTCTTTGGTATGACTCGGCCGGGGTTTGAACTCACAACTTTCCGATCTCTGGGCGGACACCTTAAAAAATGTCAGGTAGTATGAGTATTTAAAGTCATATTCTGAATTTGTTGGCATTTCTGGGTAAAAAAAAAAAACAACAACATTTTTATAAACAAAACTAAATTATTTTGGGGGTTTTATCAAGATATGTTGTGAATGTGTTAGACCTATCTTTAAAAAAAAAATCAAAAATCAAATGTGTTTTAAAAAGCTGGTTTTAACCAAAATCCTGCAATATATAGATTTTTTTTTTATGCATGTAAACCAGAGGTGTCAAACTCATTTTATATTGGGGACCACGTGGAGAAAAATCTACTCCCAAGTGGGCCGGACTGGTAAAATCAAGGCAAAATAACTTAAAAATAAAGACAACTTCAGATTGTTTTTTTTGTTTAAAAATAGAACAAGCACATTCTGAAAATGAACAAATCATGATGTTGTTGGGATTTTTTTTACACTTACATGGTTAATAGTATTGTATCTTTGTCAGAATTTTGAATAAATTATGCGATAATGTTCATCAGTCAACTCATTTGTTGTAATTTTCAATATATTAAGATAAAAAAATACATCAAAATCAAATTACAGTGTGTTATTTATGTAGTTTGCTCATTTTCCTTGACTGGTGCACTGGATTATTTTTATTGTTTACATATGTAGCATAACCTACAAAGATACAAATAATTGCTATTGTGACATCTAGTGGACACATTTAGAACAGCAGTTTCTTTCAATCAAAAATTTCGGCTCATTTCTATACATACCAAACTCATTCCGCGGGCCGGGTAAAACCTGTTCAGGCCCGCGGGCCTTACGTTTGACACCCCTGATGTGAACATATCAAGTGTGTTTAGGGTGGGAATGGAGGGCCCTTTAGGAGTTTTGTGTATGGGGCAAAAACTTTGGTGCTATGAGACATGCCATTTATTTTGGTAAAAAAAACAACAAAAAATAATGCCACTGAATGTTTTATATTTAGTAGCTATTTTATCATTAAGGCTCAGTAGTCTTTCATCTTGTGTCAAAAGTACAGACGTCAAACATTCTTTAAATGGAGAAACTAGGTCAAGTAAATCCAGATCAGAGAAGACCCACCATACTTTTGTCATTGTGCTGTCATGTTATTTCTCACTTATAAGTGCTTTGTGGGGCAGGATGTAGAGCTGTGACATTAGCAATCGAATTGCGCCTTTTCAACGGCTCTTTTATGTAAACGATGAGAACCGATTTGCAGTCGTGAGCCATTCGTTTGGGTGCCGTTTTTTATGCACATGCAAAAACAGCGTCCTCATATTACATGTGTGCCCCCTGACTGCGACTGGACTAGAAAAGAAACTGTGGATATATTTTTTTAATAACGTTTTAAATTATGCATACATACATATATATATATATATATATATATATATATATATATATATATATATATATATATATATATATATATGTATATATATATATATATATATATATATATATACATATATATGAATATTATCAACAACAGTATCAATATTAGTTATAATTTCAGCATAGCAGTGATTATCATTAGACATTTATAAAAATAAAAGAACAATAGTGTCACAGTGGCTTACACTTCAATCAATTAATCAATCAATCAATGTTTATTTATATAGCCCTAAATCACAAGTGCCTCAAAGGGCTGCACAAACCACAATGACATCCTCGGTAGGGCCCACATAAGGGCAAGGAAAAACTCACCCCAGTGGGACGTCGACAATGATGACTATGAGAAACCTTGCAGAGGACCGAAAGCAATGGATGTCGAGTGGATCTAACATGATGTTGTGAAAGTCCAATCCATAGTGAATCTAACGTAACCGTGAGAATCAAGTCCAAAGTGGATCCAATATAGTAGCTAGAGTCCCATCCAAAGTGGAGCCAGCAGGAAACCATCCCAAGTGGAGGCGAATCAGCAGCGCAGAGAGTCCCCAACCGATACACAGGCGAGCGGTGCACCCTGGGTCCCGACTCTGGACGAGCGGTCCATCCTGGGTCCGGACTCTGGACAGCCAGTACTTCATCCATGGCCACCGTACCGGACCCCCTCCCTTCAGAGGAGAAAAAGAAAAGAAACGGCAGATCAACTGGTCTAAAAAGGGGGTCTATTTAAAGGCTAGAGTATACAAATAAAGTTTTAAGATGAGACTTAAATGCTTCTACTGAGGTAGCATCTCGAACTGTTACCGCGCGGGCATTCCAGAGTACTGGAGCCCGAGTGGAAAACGCTCTACAGCCCGCAGACTTTTTTTGGGCTTTGGGAATCACTATTAAGCCGGAGTCCTTTGAACGCAGATTTCTTGCCGGGACATATGCTACAATACAATCGGAAAGATAGGCTGGAGCTAGACTGTGTAGTATTTTATACGTAGGTCGTAAAACCTTAAAGTCACATCTTAAGTGCGCAGGAAGCCAGGGCAGGTTAGCCAGTATAGGCGTAATATGATCAAACTTTCTTTCAAGACAGGCAAGTCCCGAGTCAAGTCCAAAGTTTTTCTCTTTTTTTTATTTTTTTATTTTTTTAATGAAAAAGGGAGGTTTTTGGGGTAGGTGCACTAATTGTAAGTGTATCTTGTGTTTTTTATGTTGATTTAATAAAAATAAAAAAAAAAGTTAAAAAAATTAATAATAATAATAAAAAATTATTCTGCGTCCCGGTATCAATCGAGCCGCGGCCCGGTGGTTGGGGACCACTGCTCTACCTTACGCTATGGAGTGAGGGGAAACTGAGTGAATAATGACAGGTTATATGATTATTTATTTAATACATAAGTAGTAAAACCTTAAAGTCACATTTTAAGTGCACAGGAAGCCAGTGCAGGTGAGCCAGTATAGGCCTAATATGCTATGTGTGAGCACTTTGAGTATCTAATAATAGAAAAGCGCGATATAAATCTAATCCATTATTATTTTTATTATTATTATCAAACTTTCTTGTTCTTGTCAAAAGTCTAGCAGCCTTGCATCGCATCTCATAAGCTTGACAACACACTGTGTCCAATGTTTTCACAAAGATAAAATAAGTCGTATTTTTGGTTCGTTTATTGCAATCAGTTGATAAAACATTGCCATTTACAATTATAAAAGCTTCTTTTTTTTAAATCTACTACTCTGCTAGCATGTCAGCAGACTGGGGTAGATCCTGCTGAAATCCTATGTTTTGAATGAATACACAATCGTTTTGAATCGTAAAAATATCGTTTTTGAATCGAGAAGCGCGTTGAATCGAAAAAAATCGATATATAATCAAATCGCCACCCCAAGAATCGATTTTGAATCGAATCGTGGGACAGCCAAAGATTTGCAATCCAAATATATATATATGAGACAAAGTCTACTCTCATTATGTTTTTGAAGCTGCACCAATTTCCTTAGATTTTTCAACAAACTTGATGTGTTTTGTCCAGAGGATTATTTGTGATTTGTACATTTTCAGAATGTGCTTGTTCTATTTTTGGCCAAAGTAAAACAAAGAAAACAACCTAGAATTGTCTTTATTTTTAAGTTAACATGCCATGATTTAACCATTCCAGCCCACTTGGGAATAGATTTTCCTCCATGCGGCCCCTGAGCTAAAATGACTTTGACACCCTTGCTTTAAACCCTCAAAAGGGGTAAAACATGTCCAACAGAATGTTCTAATGGACAAGTGACAGCTTGATTAGCACAAGTAAAAAGATACAGTACACTTAAAATTACAAAAAGATGAGGGAGTATTGTATAAAAACTAAAATAAAGACCAGGCCAGCTTCAGAAATCCCCCTTTATGATTACTGGTAGAATATTTTCAGTGTTTACAAGAATCTAAAAACATTTCACACCTGAACCCTGCCCACTCTTCTCTGTTTCTTCCACTTTAGTCTTCCAGCTGTCTGAGTCGCGTGTTTCTTTCTCGGAGTTGGCTCACTTGGTGTTCTTCTACTCTTTGAGCAGGTGAGCTTTGCAGTGCGGCTACATTTATTTGAGGTAAAAACAAGCAACGTGTCGATCTGTGCACAAACTGCTCACACTGTTAGATTAGTTTTGATTGACACCGTCACAGGGCTTTGAACAGAGATGCTGGAGAACAAAATCGATTCACATCCAAATCACGATTATGATTTAAAAATGGACTGAAAAAAATATATATTTTAAGCCAATAGTAGCCTGATTTAAAAAGGTTGTATCATCATTTTTTTTACCAAATAATATACTGCAAAAACCAAATTGAATCCTGAATCAATTCTGAGTCAAATTGTCACCTCATGTATCAAAATGTGAGTCCCTAGTATTTACTATCATGTGTATTTATCAAAGGCAGCACGGTGTGATAGGGGTTAGTGCATGTGCCTCACAATACGAAGGTCCTGCGTTCAATCCCGGGCTCTGGATCTTTCTTTGTGGAGTTTGCATGTTCTCCCTGTGGTTTCCTCCGGGTACTCCGGCTTCCTCCCACCTCCAAAAACATGCACCTGGGGATAGGTTGATTGGCAACACTAAATGGTCCCTAGTGTGTGAATGTGAGTGTGAATGTTCTCTGTCTATCTGTGTTGGCCCTGCGATGAGGTGGCGACTTGTCCAGGGTGTACACCGCCTTCCGCCCGAATGCAGCTGAGATAGGCTCCAGCACACCCCGCGACCCTGAAAGGGACAAGCGGTAGAAAAATGGATGGCTGGATGGATTGATGTATTTATCACTGCGGTCATTTTCAACAGTGTAGAACTTAACTGCGTTATAATTGGGGTTGTGTCCAATATTTTTCCACCTTAGCTAGTAAATAAGGCACCTATTTAAAAAAAAAATGAAAGTATGACTCAGTGAAGTTTTTTATTGGTGCAAACAATAGAGAAAATCCTACAGCGATACCTCAGTTTCGTTATTAATTTGTTCCACAACGTCCGACAAAGACATGCTAATCGGTTCCAGACACCCCAAAATAATAACATAACCACATTATACAGAGAATAATTATAGTGTTACATGCAGAAAACAATGTCAAACACATATGGGTTATACTTGTATAGCGCTTTTCTGCGTTTTTAAGGAACTCAAAGCGCTTTGACACTATTTCCACATTCACCCATTCACACACTGATGGCGGGAGCTGCCATGCAAGGCGCTCACCAGGACCCATCAGGAGCAAGGGTGAAGCGTCTTGCTCAAGGACACAACGGGCGTGACTTGGATGGTACAAGGTGGGGATTGAACCAGGAACAGTCAGGTTGCTGGCACAGCCTCTCCTCCAACCGCACCGCGCCGTCTCATATAAATGAGACTAGGATATCTCCAACAAACAGTTTCATTTAGAGATGTCCCAATCCCTAAAATGGGATCAGATTGGGGGCTGATATCAACCCATTTTAACTGATCTTTACTGCTCATGTTTACATGGCTATTGATTGATTGATTGATACTTTTATTAGTAGATTGCACAGTTCAGTACATATTCCGTACAACTGACCACTAAATGGTAACACCCGAATAAGTTTTTCAACTTGTTTAAGTCGGCGTCCACGTTCATCAATTCATGGTACAAATATATACTAGCAGCATAATACAGCCATCACACAAGTTAATCATCATAGTATATACATTGAATTATTTACATGATTTACAATCCGGGGGGTGGAATGAGGAGCTTTGGTTGATATCAGTACTTCAGTCATCAACAATTGCATCAACAGAGAAATGGACATTGAAACCGTGTAGGTCTTACTTAGTAGGATATGTACAGCCAGCAGAGGACATAGTGAGTTCAGATAGCATAAGAACAAGTAAATACATTAGAAGTACATTTGATTATTTACATTAGGTTATTTATAATCCGGGTAGATGGGATGTGAATGGAGGAGGGTATTAGTAAAGGGTTGAAGTTGCCTGGAGGTGTTGTATTGAAGCGGTTTTGAATTAATATAGAGATGCGCTTACTTTTACACCTAAATATTTCACTCTTCTGAGAGATTCCTTCAAAAGGGACACAATTACATTTCCATATTCCTTGTTACACACATGCAGGAGTTGGCTCGGATTTGAGAACAAGCTACAACAAAACTGTCACAAGCTGTGGAGGTGTTTGTTCAGCTTCCTTTAAAAAATATTCATGCCTTTAAGAGGCTGAACAAACAACTCCTCAGCTCTCAGCTCGGGACTGTAATCCCTTAAAGCTCAAGGACTTTTATTCATCAAACATTTAATTAATTTATACCTAGAGTAAAGTAAATGCAGATCAGTGATAGGTTCTTTGAATGTGTTGTTTTAACCTGTATTTGTAAAAGTATAAAATTAAAAAAACAAACATGTTGTCTATCCACAGTGTAGAACCACTTCTGCGATACTTATCCTCAACACCATGGTGAAAAATTAACTATGTTCTCACTGGAGCACTAGAGAAAAATGAAAAGCTAACCATGCTACATACACACACACATTCGTGTATTTTTTACCTTCTTGAGACCTCCGAAAAATGCTTAAATCTTTAGGACCACCCTTTCTAGATATATAAAGAGTTTTATTTACAACATTAATAATATATACATGCTATACAAATATAAAAATGGTACGCTTTGAGTTATTTTGTTGTTGTTGTTTTGTTTATAACTGTTTTTTATTCTTCATTATTTACTTCAAGTTATGACAATATGTCTCTAGTTACATTTTTTTAAATTATTATTAATTTTGGCCAAAGGGGGGCATTTCAATTTCTTACACACATTTGTTATTACATATGTTGGCCAGAGGAGTAGCACTTTAATTTTTTTACACACACTTGTTATTTCATGTGTTAAAACCGACACATAGTCAATTTGAAAAATCCGTCCATTTTGGGACCACCCTAATTTTGATATGTTTCACCACCAGCGGTCCAAATGAGATATTTTCTGTTAGATCTAATGGTTTTCCGTATTGGAACCTTGATTTCGGTCCAAAGTTTTTTTCCGGTCCTCACATGGAAGGTACTTTTCCTTGTTGATGTCTCAAGAAGGGTACCAATACAAGAACGCGCACACACACACAAACGCACACACGCACACACATACACGTACCCACACACACAGACATTCTTGTATTTTTTACCTTCTTGAGACCTCCGAAAAATGCCTACATCTTTAGGACCACCCTTTCTAGATATATAAATATTTGTAGTTACAACATTAATAATATATACGTATTATGCAAATATAAAAATGGTACGCTTTGAGTTATTTTGTTGTTGTTGTTGTTTTGTTTGAAATTGCTTTTTATTCTTCATTATTTACTTCAAGTTATGACAGTATGTCTCTCTATACATATATTTTTTTAAATTAATTTTGGCCAAAGGGGGGCATTTCAATTTCTTACACACATTTGTTATTACATATGTTGGCCAGAGGGGTGGCACTTCAATTTTAGTTTTTTACACACACTTGTTATTATATATGTTAAAACCGACACATAGTCAATTTGAAAAATCCCTCCTTTTTCGGACCACCTTAATTTTGATATGTTTCACCACCAGCTGTGCAAATGAGACGTTCTCTAATAGATGCAATGGTTTTCCATATTGGGACCTTGATTTCGGTCCTATGTTGTTCTCTGGTCCTCATATGGAAGGTACTTTTCCATGTTGATGTCTCAAGAAGGGTAGAAATACAACAACGTACACACACACACACAAACGCACACACACACACACACACACACACAGCAGTATAATACAAGAAGCTTTAGTGTAAAGGGGTGATCGATCCAAATATAGATACTATTGATGCCTAGAGTACTATCATTGCTAACCACGCTACATACACACACACACATTCTTGTTTTTTTACCTTCTTGAGATCTCCGAAAAATGCCTACATCTTTAGGACCACCCTTTCTAGATATATAAAGATTTGTAGTTACAACATTAATAATATATACATATTATGCAAATATAAAAAAGGAATGCTTTGAGTTATTTTGTTGTTGTTGTTGTTTTGTTTATAACTGTTTTTTATTCTTCATTATTTACTTCAAGTTATGACAGTATGTCTCGCTATACATATTTTTTTTTAAATTAATTTTGGCCAAAGGGCGCGCATTTCAATTTCTTACACACATTTGTTATTACATATGTTGGCCATAGGGGTAGCACTTCAATTTTTGTTTTTTACACACACTTGTTATTTCATATGTTAAAACCGACACATAGTCAATTTGAAAAGTCCCTCCTTTTTGGGACCACCCTAATTTTGATATGTTTCACCACCAGCTGTGCAAATGAGACATTCTCTAATAGATGCAATGGTTTTCCATATTGGGACCTTGATTTCGGTCCTAAGTTGTTCTCCGGTCCTCATATGGAAGGTACTTTTCCTTGTTGATGTCTCAAGAAAGGTAGAAATACAAGAACACACACACACACACACACACACACACACACAGCAGTACAATACAAGAAGCTTTAGTGTAAAGGGGTGATCGATCCAAATATAGATACTATTGATGCCTAGAGTACTATCATTGCTGACCACGCTACAAACACACACACATTCTTGTTTTTTTACCTTCTTGAGACCTCCGAAAAATGCCTACATCTTTAGGACCACCTTTTCTAGATATATAAAGATTTGTAGTTACAACATTAATAATTTATACATATTATGCAAATATAAAAAAGGTATGCTTTGAGTTATTTTGTTGTTGTTGTTTTGTTTATAACTGTTTTTTATTCTTCATTATTTACTTTAAGTTATGACACTATGTCTCGCTATACATATATATTTTTTAATTAATTTTGGCCAAAGGGGGCGCATTTCAATTTCTTACACACATTTGTTATTACATATGTTGGCCAGAGGGGTAGCACTTCAATTTTTGTTTTTTACACACACTTGTTATTTCATATGTTAAAACCGACACATAGTCAATTTGAAAAATCCCTCCTTTTTCGGACCACCCTAATTTTGATATGTTTCACCACCAGCTTTGCAAATGAGACATTCTCCATTAGATGCAATGGTTTTCCATATTGGGACCTTGATTTCGGTCCTAAGTTGTTCTCCGGTCCTCATATGGAAGGTACTTTTCCTTGTTGATGTTTCAAGAAGGGTAGAAATACAAGAACGCACACACACACACAAACACACACACACACACAGCAGTACAATACAAGAAGCTTTAGTGTAAAGGGGTGATCGATCCAAATATAGATACTATTGATGCCTAGAGTACTATCATTGCTAACCACGCTACAAACACACACACATTCTTGTATTTTTTACCTTCTTGAGACCTCCGAAAAATGCCTACATCTTTAGGACCACCCTTTCTAGATGTATAAAGATTTGTAGTTACAACATTAATAATATATACATATTATGCAAATATAAAAAAGGTACGCTTTGAGTTATTTTGTTGTTGTTGTTGTTTTGTTTATAACTGTTTTTTATTCTTCATTATTTACTTCAAGTTATGACAGTATGTCTCTCTATACATATATTTTTTTTTATTAATTTTGGCCAAAGGGGGCGCATTTCAATTTCTTACACACATTTGTTATTACATATGTTGGCCATAGGGGTAGCACTTCAATTTTTGTTTTTTACACACACTTGTTATTTCATATGTTAAAACCGACACATAGTCAATTTGAAAAATCCCTCCTTTTTGGGACCACCCTAATTTTGATATGTTTCACCACCAGCTTTGCAAATGAGACATTCTCCATTAGATGCAATGGTTTTCCATATTGGGGCCTTGATTTCGGTCCTAAGTTGTTCTCCGGTCCTCATATGGAAGGTACTTTTCCTTGTTGATGTCTCAAGAAAGGTAGAAATACAAGAACACACACACACACACTCACACACACACACACACACACACACACACACACACACACACACACAGAGCAGTACAATACAAGAAGCTTTAGTGTAAAGGGATGATTGATCCAAATGTCGATACTATTGATGCCTAGAGTACTTTCAGTATATAAATGATACTAAAGTGATTCTATCAGTATTTTTCTTTTTCTTGTTCTTACTATCACAAAATAACTTTTTGGGTCGTTCGTGTTATAGGTTAACAAGTTCCGAGAGTAAGTGTATGGATAGGGGAATGATTTAAATGGGAGCCAATAGTTTTTGTTTAGTGCACTCGCTACTTTTTTTTGTTAAAAAAGTGATGTGTAGCATTCAATACGACACATTTAGCACATCATTTAATCCACAACAATACTAGCACATTTCTACATTAAATAAGATAAGCTTCATAAAATGGTGTTATTGTGTTAACTTTGTACTCGCTATAAAACATTTTCAGTTCTATATTATCCGATATGAGGCCCAAATAAATTGCATCAGAGGCCAAAAATGTTGGTCGTAACATCCCTAGTTTCAATTCCTATTTTTGTCAACAGTGGGATTTAAACCAGAATCCTCTGTATAGGAAGATTGATTTCTGTAAACCTGGGCCTTAAATGTATGTTTATCTCCCATGTTAGGGACGTGTTGGCTGTCCGTCTAAAGTTTCCTCGCTGGATCTACAATGTAACTGGGATCGCCAAAGATCGTCTTTCTCAGCTCCAACCCAGTGAGTATTTTGTTGGAGTCATGAGCTCAAACTACACATATCAACATAATCAGGTTGATCTTGTGGTGTTAGGGGATTTTTTTGGATAAAATTATCAGGACCAACAATCGCAAATATAAAGCCGGCGCCATCTGGACTGCGAAGACAAAATATGAGATGGACAGGAATGCAACTCATACATATGTTTATTTAAAAAGGGAACTGCACCTTTTGGGGGATTGTGCCTATCGTTCTCAATCATTATGAGAGACAAAACGATGGATTTTTTTTTTTTTTTTGCATTTTAAATAATAAATAAATGCAAACAAAAGTCCCTTTACAATGAAACTTATCAGAGCCGATCTATTCCGCCTATATAGCCCTTAAAAAACATCCAAACACATCCATTAAGGTTGTCTATACATGATGTAAGTATATATGTTATGTAGTAACATGCACATTTATAATAACATTAATATTTACATATTTAGATCATTTTGAGCACATGCAGTGCATTAATTTAAAAAACACATCACAATGTTTGCTCTTTTTTTTCTTCATCACTGATTATTACTCACTGCAGACTTTATGAGAGCCAACATAATAAAACATCACTTACTTTGTAAAGTCTGCTGTCCATACTTGCCAACCCTAAGACCTCCGATTTCGGGAGGTGGGGGGCATGGTCGGGGGTGGGGCGGAGGCGTGGTTTGGGGGTGTGGTTGGGGCGGTGGGCGTGGTTAAGAAGAGGGTATATTTACAGCCAATATTTTTATATTGGTTGTAATTAATATATATAAACATATGTATGAAATACTTAACTTTCAGTGAATTCTAGCTATATATATTTATTTTATTATACATATAAATAAAATAAATATTTGAATTTCAGACGGCACCTATCAAATACACAGTAATAAAAACACAGTTGTTCTACTAACTGTACTGTGCTTGATGGGTACTAAAAACAACAACAACAACACTTACCTTTCACTATTGAGTAACGTCACTTCCGAGTTTCCAGAAGATGGCGCGAGTATGTGCTTTACCCTGCCGTCTCTCGCTGTCAGCTCTGTGTCGGGCCCGACCTGGATTAGCTTTGCCCTTGGACGTGCTGGCCCCCGCCTGGTTCGGTCTTGTGAACGCAAGATCTTTGACAAACAAAACGTCCTGAAGGATTTCTTCACTTCCCGCGGGCGGTGGACTTGACTTCCTCTGTGTGACGGAAACATGGCTGAGAGCCGGTGTGTCCGCCCCTCTTAATGAACTTCTTCCTCCGGAGTGTTCCTACTTTAATTCTCCCCGGTCGTCCGGTCGAAAAGGAGGAGGATTAGCAATCGTTTTTAAAAATGACTTTAAATGCCATCAGATCCACCAGCAATCCTTCTTTCAAGCTTCGAACTGTGCATGTTTGAGCTGGAGGGGGCGTGGCCTCCAGCTCCAGCTGAATTTCGGGAGATTTTATGGAAAAAATTTCTTCCGGGAGGTTTTCGGGAGAGGCGCTGAGTCTCCCGGAAAATCCGGGAGGGTTGGCAAGTATGCTGCTGTCATTAGTATGCCGACTGCTTGGATGTTGGTATATTCCCATTTAGATGAAAAATGACTCCTAATCTTCGGAGAAATGGGGTTGGGTGACCAAATGTCTTTTCGTCTTGTCCTCGCCATTTCCGCGTCCTAAATGGCTGTCAAAGTATACCAACTTGTCGAAATACTTATTCAGACTTCTTCTGTCTAGGTGCGATTCATGATTTATGATCTATAATAAACTTCCAGAGAGCTAGGACGTTAGAAAACACCTCACTCGTCTATCATATTGAAATTGTACACAGGCTTGTTATCATGGCGCCGCTATAAATAGTCCGTCGGCATTAGCGATTATAATAACAATATCACTAATAGTTGGTTAATATTCAAGCCATGAAATGTAAATGGAGTATTGTTGGCGCTTTTTGAATGGTTATTTATTGGATTTTTGGGGCAAAACAGAGGACCTCCCATTGGCTGCACTGTAAACTGACTTTTATCTACATTTATTTACAAGTTAGGATTCATTAAAACAAATCCGTCTGTCGCCATGTCTTTCATAATGATTGTGAATGATGGCAATAAATTCCACTGAAATGAAGTTAGCATATGCACTAACAGTTATGCCTAGCTCTTCTTTTTGTGTATATTTTGACAGACTGTGTAACCTGTGGCTCATTTCTGCCACTCATAGGTTAATCCAGACACAACACCAGTTCTCTAGCAGTGGACAGATTGTTAAAGGCAAAGTTTGCACCCAAAATGTGGTTGTCTTCAAACGAGCCGCGAGCATCACAATTCACCCTGTTCCTGGTACAACAATGTCAGCTGCGCCCTACTAAACTAATGTGCTGTTCGCAAACAAGTCAAGTGTTTTGAACGGCTCTTTTAAGTGAACGTTGAGAACTGATTCCCAGTTGGTAGTTGCAGTTTGCAAGTGATTATATATTAAATCCGCCCACGCTGTCTACAGTACATGTGTGCGCCACTTTTATTGCTGTACCAGGAAGGAGGATATATTAGCGCCTAAAAAAAAAGTAGTACAATTTTATAACAATACCACCACAGTGTATATGTTTCTTTTAGTTTTTATTCTTAGCTGTATGTAGAAGTGTCTGGTTGTATCCACTGCTTTAATGTATTTCATGTCCTTTGTGTTCTTTGATGTTTAATGTTTCCCTCTTACACACATGTGAGAGGGATGTGTACTATGGCTATGAGTTGTTGTTTTTTTCCCTTGGCCTCAGTCTGGACCCCCTCTCCAGAGGCCCAGGCTTAGACCGATTTTTTAATTTTATTTTATTTTATTTTAATCGTCTATTTTTTTTCTCCCAATTTCCCCCCACTTGTTTACCTGTATCTCACCTTTTTTGTAAGGGGCGCTGGAAGCCGGCAGACCCGTCAGCGATACTGTTCTTTTTCCCTGTAATGTTTGTCTGATCTTGAATGGGATTGTGCTGAAAATTTTAATTTTCATGAAGGAACTCTCCTGAAGGAATAAATAAAGTACAATCTAATCTAATCCAATATTATATACAACATATACATTTATACATACAACGTATGCATTTCATTCTTATTTGCAATTTTTTGTATATTTTTAAAATGTTGGTGGAAATTATTAGTTTGCTTGGACTTTGCATCGTTTCTATTGTGCCACAAAGTGTTTATGTTGTATAAAATAGTAAAGGTATCAGAAAAAAAATATTTTTTTAGATTAATCAGGATTCTTATTTGTAACGATTCTAAATCGATTTAAAAAAATCAAAAATCTGTCCTGTCCAGACACTAAGACAACTCATATTGTTGATGCCCATATTTGCTGCCTTATTTGCATTTCACTTTATTACATGTTTGGAAGCATTTTATACAACAAAACCACTTTTCTTTTAAGTACCGTATTTTACGGACTGTAAGTCCCAGTTTTTTTCATAGTTTGCGACTTATACTCAGGAGCGACTTATGTGTGAAATTATTAACACATTACCGTAAAATATAAAATAATATCATTTAGCTCATTCACGTAAGAGACTTGAGGTATAAGATTTCATGGGATTTCGCGATTAGGAGTGACAGATTGTTTGGTAAACGTATAGCATGTTCTATATGTTATAGTTATTTGAATGACTCTTATCATAATATGTTACGTTAACATACCAGCCACCTTCTCAGTTGGTTATTTATGCGTCATATAACGTACACTTATTCAGCCTGTTGTTCACTATTCTTTATTTACTTTAAATTGCCTTTCAAATGTCTATTCTTGGTGTTGAGTTTTATCAAATAAATTTCCCCAAAAAATGCGACTTATACTCCAGTGCGACTTATACAAGTTTTTTTCCTTCTTTATTATGCATTTTCGGCAGGTGCGACTTATACTCCAAAAAATATGGTTATATAGTACTTGATCAGAGATGTGTATTTATTTTATGGACTAATGTAGTTATTCGTAGAACTTGCATCCAATGTTATTAAAAAGTACACATTTTGATACAACAATCGTTTTGAATCAGGAATCAATTCTGAATCGAATTATTACCCCCAAGAATCGGATCAAATTGAATCGTGTGGTGCGCAAAGATTCACAACCCTAGTACAAAAAGGATTTGCAAATCATTGTATTCTATTTTTATTTACAATTTACACAACGAGCCAACTTCACTGGTTTCGGGTTTTGTAAATAATGATTTGATTGTCAAAGCCTGCAGATATGGTACCACCTAAGGCAGGGGTGTCAAACTCAAATACAGAGTGGGCCAAAATTCTAAACTGTACAAAGCCGCGGCCCAAAGTTGAACAACTTAACCTTTTAATAGGGACCCAAACAAGTTTTGCATTGAATATTGAACAAGCAAGGCTTATATTACTTTATACTGACATGCAAAATCGAGGTTTTTTGGTAGCGGGGGTGTATATTGTAGTGTCCCGGAAGTTAGTGCTGCAAGGGATTCTGGGTATTTGTTCTGTTGTGTTGATGTTGTGTTACAGTGCGGATGTTCTCCCGAAATGTGTTTTTCATTCTTGTTTGGTGTGGGTTCACAGTGTGGTGCATATTTTTAACAGTGTTAAAGTTGTTTATAAGGCCACCCTCAGTGTGACCTGTTTGACTGTTGACCAAGTATGCTTGCATTCACTTGTGTGTGTGTGTAGAATCCGCATATATTACTTGACTGGGCCGGCACGCTGATTGTATGGCGGAAAAGCGGACATGACAACAGGTTGTAGAGGACGCTAAAAGCAGTGCCTTTAAGGCACGCCACCGATATTGTTGTCCGAGTGGAAATCGGGAGAAATTCGGGAGAATGGTTGCCTAGGTAGATTTTTGGGGGGGGAGGGCACTGAAATTCGGGAGTCTCCTGGGAAAATCGTGAGAGTTGGCAAGTATTAGAATTAGCAGTGAATGCACCGCCGCTGTATAATACCGGCGGGCCAGCTCTAATGTTAATTTAATATTGTCTCAAGGGCCAGAATAAATTACATAGCGGGCCAAATTTGGCCCGCGGGCCAGAGTTTGACACCCATGACCTAAGGGAATGTATACAGTAGAAAAAAACACAAGACAGATTAAATCATAATGATATTTTGGAATAATTTCCACTAATAGAGTAAATACTGGTGGGATATGTACATTTCAATTACAGTATTCAGAGATTAATGTAATCTTATAATTGTAGTAAATAAATAATAATTTTCAGACCAAATAAATGAAATTGGATATTTCACCGCCAACCTGACGATCTCTCATGGCACACCCATGTGCCACATCACAGTGGTTGGGAATCACTGTCCTTATAGGAACAATAAGAACATACGTTAGAGTTTTTAATATTTATGTCTCCCACATCCAGGAAATCTGCTTTTAAAAATATGTACTCATGCATCCTTCCATGCAAATTATGTAAGCTGCCTGACTGCAAAAGTGGCAAATCAATGATTCCTTCTCATGGACCAGCAACATATTTCACGAATATGTAATATGACTTTGTCATGTAGAAACCTGGCTCAGCGCACCGCCTGACCAGATGACGGATGCCGACGTGAACGAGTTGGAGCCAAACACCATGATGTGCTCCATACAGGTATGACATATTAATAATGATAATAATAATGAGTATAGTGTGGAAATTCAAAATCAAGAACTGACCTAGAGCTCCTTATAAAGCAGGCGCTGCAAATGCCTTTATAAAGATATCAATGTGCAGTAATTTGATTTATAATTTTTTTTCAATGTACTGTAGTTGTGTATAGCTGCAATGAAATATTGTTATCCCGAGGGACGGATGTATGGGATGGTGAACTGCAGGTGTATTCATGTTGAGTAGGGATATTCCCTTCAGGGTTTTCTGCTGCCAATTCCTATGCCGATCATCCATGAGGGAGATCGGCCGATACCAATACTGATCATGTATCAACTGTACATTTTTCAATGTACAGTGGGGCATAAAAGTATTTAGTCAGCCACCGATTATGCAAGCTCTCCCACTTAAAATGATGACAGAGGTCTGTAATTTTAATCATAGGTACACTTCAACTGTGAGAGACAGAATGTGAAAACAAAAGCCAGGAATTCACATTGTAGGAATTTTAAAGAATTTATTTGTAAATTATGGTGGAAAATAAGTATTTGGTCAACCATTCAAAGCTCTCACTGATGGAAGGAGGTTTTGGATCAAAATCTCACGATACATGGCCCCATTTATTCTTTCCTTAACACGGAGCAGTCGTCCTGTCCCCTTACTAGAAAAACAGCCCCAAAGCATGAAGTTTCCACCCCCATGCTTCACAGTAGGTGTGGTGTTCTTGGGATGCAACTCAGTATTCTTCTTCCTCCAAACACGACGAGTTGAGTTTATACCAAAAAGTTATATTTTGGTTTCATCTGACCACATGACATTCTCCCAATCCTCTGCTGTATCATCCATGTATCCATTTTGGTACTTTTTCGCCCCACTGTATTTAGAGTAAGACATTTTTATCAATACCAACACAATATTTAAAATAGGTAATTTTCTCTTTTGTTTCAGCAAAACTAAGTCAATTGTATAAAATAACTAAACCAAAGCAAAAAAACTACTCAGTTACTCATTTTAAACCCTTTGGATCATGCTCTCCCGTGTCTAGGAAATTATTTCCTTGATTTGTAAACCGTGACAAAAACAACAAAATATTTTGAGTACGTAAAAATATCGATCTGATCACAATCGTATCGATCCTATACTGGTATTACCCTTTGGTATGGACACCACCACTTACTGTGACAATGCTGTCACGTCAACCGTTGTTGTCATGTTATCCTTTCTATAGCTTTGTCCTCCAATGATAATAATACTTGATAATGCTACTTAAACTATAAAGAAATTGACTTTATTTGCCCTAATGGAAGTGAATAACATTAGTTTTGGCAGAGAGGATCAGCATTTGTGATTGGCATTAATCGGTAATGGCCGATCACATGCTTTTTCACAAAAAAAAAAAACGGTCAATACCAATCAATCGGCACATCCTTAATGTCAAGTATAGACAGTCGTGGTCAAAAGTTTACATCCACTTGTAAAGAACATAATGTCATAGCTGCTTTGAGTTTCCAATAATTACTACAACTCTTATTTTTTTGTGATAGAGCGATTGGAGCACATACTTGTTTGTCACAAAAAACATTCATGAAGTTTGGTTCTTTTCTCAATTTATTATGGGTCTACTGAAAATATGACCAAATCTGATGGGTCAAAAGTATACATACAGCAATGTAATATTTGGTTACATGTGCCTTGGCAAGTTTCGCTGCAATAAGGCGCTTTTTGTAGCCATCCACAAGCTTCTGACATCATATGGACAAAGATTTAAAAAAAATGTTTCAAAGATAAGACCTCCAGGAGGAAAGTTCTGTGGTCAGATGAAACAAAAATGTTGCTGTATGGCCACAATACCCAGCAATCTGTTTGGAGAAGAAAAGGTGAGGCCTTCAATCCCAAGAACACCATCCTACCGTCAAGCATGGGGGTGGTAGTATTATGATCTGGGCCTGTTTTGCTGCCAATGGAACTGGTGCTTTAAATGGGACAATGAAAATTTTTTCAGGACAACCTAAAATCATCAGCCCGGATGTTGGGTCTCGGGTGCAGTTGGGTGTTCCAACAGGACAATGACCCCAAACATATGTCAAAAGTGGTAAAGGAATGGCTAAATCAGGCTATAATTAAAGTTTTGGAGAAGCCTTCCCAAAGTCCTGACTTAAACTTGTGGACAATGCTGAAGAAACAAGTCCATGTCAGAAAACCAACATGTTTAGCTGAACTGCACCAATTTTGTCAAGAGGAGTGGTCAAAAATTCAACCAAAAGCTTGCCAGAAGCTTGTGAATGGCTACCAAAAGTGCCTTATTGCAGTGAAACTTGCCAAGGGACATGTAACAAAATATTAACATTGCTGTATGTATACTTTTGACCCAGCAGAATTGGTCACATTTTTAGTAGACCCATAATAAATTCAGAAAAACACCAAACTTCATGAATTTTTTTTGTGACAAATAAGTATGTGCTGTTATCATCCATCCATCCATCCATTTTCTACCGCTTGTTCCCTTTTGGGGTCGCGGGGGGCGCTGGCGCCTATCTCAGCTACAATCGGGCGGAAGGCGGGGTACACCCTGGACAAGTCGCCACCTCATCGCAGGGCCAACACAGATAGACAGACAACTTTCACACTCACATTCACACACTAGGGCCAATTTAGTGTTGCCAATCAACCTATCCCCAGGTGCATGTCTTTGGAAGTGGGAGGAAGCCGGAGTCCCCTGAGGGAACCCACGCATTCACGGGGAGAACATGCAAACTCCACACAGAAAGATTCCTGCAGTCCTGGATTTGAACCCAGGACTGCAGGAACTTCGTATTGTGAGGCAGACGCACTAACCCCTCTTCCACCGTGAAGCCCGTGCTGTAATCACTCTATCACAAAAAAATAAGAGTTGTAGAAATTATTAGAAACTCAAGACAGCCATGACATTATGTTCATTACAAGTGTATGTAAACTTTTAACCACCACTATATACAATGCATTTACAGATTGTCCACTTTTTGTGTGTGTTCTTGTAGTTAACCTCAGCCAACGGAGCTCTGTGTGTCATCAACCCACTGTATCTTCTTGAGCATGGAGATGATTGGCTGACGCATCAGGCAACCAGCGTGCAGTGCCCAACACAGACGCCAACTTACAGGCGAGAGAGGCGCCTCAGTTCCACTCGAAACTGGGCTGGTTCCGGTCTGAAGAGCAGCCGAGCCGTCTCTCTGGACCAAGAAGCCTTTGTTGGCACTGACGGCTCAGGTAGGTTTTGTTCCTGATTGTCACACTTTTGTCCTTTGCTGAATTACGGTGGCAAAACACCTTAAAGATTGGTTTGTGCAATTGGAAGTTGTTTTGTTAATTTGTTAATTCCTTCCTTTTCTGTAATTGTAATTAGTTTGATCAATTTCCAGGCCAGCATATTTAACTAAATGTACTAAAAACACTCAAAATATTCATGTGCATTATGGATGATGCATTTGAGGACAGTTTTTACTTCTACTGCAAGCACAAGATACATATTTAAATTTTAATCCATTATGTTTTTAAGATTTGCATCTAATTGATGCAAATATTTTAGATTAAAATAAGTGTCGTAAAACTTGTTTTATTTGAAGGTGGATTCACATTTAAAATCATGTCAACATTAACGGCATGGAAATATTAGTAATAATTAATAGGTATTGTTAATGTTAAGAATTGTTATTAATCTCTGGGTTGGGGAGGAGACCCTGCCCCAAGTGGAGGAGTTCAAGTACCTAGGAGTCTTGTTCGCGAGTGAGGGAAGAGTGGATCGTGAGATCGACAGGCGGATCGGTGTGGCGTCTTCAGTAATGCGGACGTTGTACAGATCCTTTCTGGTGAAGAAGGAGCTGAGCCAGAAGGCAAAGCTCTCAATTTACCGGTCGATCTTCATTCCCATCCTCACCTATGGTCATGAGCTTTGGGTCATGACCGAAAGGATAAGATCACGGGTACAAGCGGCCGAAATGAGTTTCCTCCGCCGTGTGGCGGGGCTCTCCCTTAGAGATAGGGTGAGAAGCTCTGCCATCCGGGAGGAGCTCAAAGTAAAGCCGCTGCTCCTCCACATCGAGAGGAGCCAGATGAGGTTGTTCGGGCATCTGGTCAGGATGCCACCCGAACGCCTCCCTAGGGAGGTGTTTAGGGCACGTCCAACCGGTAGGAGGCCACGGGGAAGACCCAGGACACGTTGGGAAGACTATGTCTCCCGGCTGGCCTAGGAACGCCTCGGGATCCCCCGAGAAGAGCTAGACGAAGTGGCTGGGGAGAGGGAAGTCTGGGCTTCTCTGCTTAGGCTGCTACCCCCGCGACCCGACCCCTGATAAGTGGAAGAAGATGGATGGATGGATGGATGGATATTGTTAATCTTATTAGGAACTAATTTTGTGTAGTAGTTATAATGAAGTGGGCTTCACGGTGGCAGAGGGGTTAGTGCGTCTGCCTCACAATACGAAGTTCCTGCAGTCCTGGGTTCAAATCCAGGCTCGGGATCTTTCTGTGTGGAGTTTGCATGTTCTCCCCGTGAATGCGTGGGTTCCCTCCGGGTACTCCGGCTTCCTCCCACTTCCAAATACATGCACCTGGGGATAGGTTGATTGGCAACACTAAATTGGCCCTAGTGTGTGAATGTGAGTGTGAATGTTGTCTGTCTATCTGTGTTGGCCCTGCGATGAGGTGGCGACTTGTCCAGGGTGTACCCTGCCTTCCGCCCGATTGTAGCTGAGATAGGCGCCAGCGCCCCCCGCGACCCCGAAAGGGAATAAGCGGTAGAAAATGGATGGATGGATTATAATGAAAATGAGCAAAGTCATCATTTCCACACATAATCCTGACACTATGCACACAAATAGAGGCACTCGTGTGTTTAAAAAGAGAGCAAGAATGTCAAACATTTACATTTTTAATCACATTTTGAAATAACCGCCATTAATCACAGGTTATTATTCATTTGCGTAATTTCAATTAACTTTGGACACAATGCAATTATATTGCCAGAATATCATACATATATATTTATTTGGTAACACTTTAGTATAGGGGACACATATTTGCCATTAATTAGTTGCTCATTAACATGCTAATTGGTAACATATTCGCTCTTAATTAGTCATCATTAAGTACTTATTAATGCCTTATTCTGCATGGCCTTATCATACAACCCGTTGGGGATTAAATCACCAAATGATTCCTGAGCGTGGCCAACGCTGCGGCTCACTGCTTCCCTCACCTCCAAGGAGGTGAACATGGAAATGAGTCAAATGCAGAGGTTAATTTCACCACACCCAGTGTGTGTGTGACTATCGTTGGGACTTTAACTTTAAATCCAATAATAAAAAAAGAAAACCAAATATTTAATAAAGCAACAGTATAAACAATAATACAAATAATAGTTGTTCACTGTTTTTAATCCAAAAATGTTTTCTTAAAAAAATTGACTTAAATTTGCACAAAAAAGAAAACATTTTTTTGTGTTGTCACTGCTTGAAAATGATGAATCGATTTAGAATCGGAATAAATAAAAAGTGAGATTAAAGGTCTACTGAAACCCACTACTACCGACCACGCAGTCTGATAGTTTATATATCAATGATGAAATATTAACATTGCAACACATGCCAATAAGGCCGGTTTAGTTTACTAAATTACAATTTTAAATTTCCCGCGGAGTTTCTTGTTGAAAACGTCGCGGAATGATAATGCGTGCGCGTGACGTCACGGACTGTAAGGAAATATTAGCACAGCACCATTTGCGGCTAAAAGTCGTCTCTTTTCATTGCGCAATTAAACAGTATTCTGGACATCTGTGTTGCTGAATCTTTTGCAATTTGTACAATTAATAACGGAGACTATAAAGAACAATGCTGTTGGTGGAAAGCGGTGGATTGCAGCTGTTTTTAGCACCGAGACACAGCCAGTGTTTCTTTGTTTTTAACACAGAGCGGTCGAGCGAACATGTTTCTCTCGTCAACCAGCATGTTTTTGGATGGGAAAATTGTGATATATATCTTACCAAAGACTATAAAAATGGGACTCATTTCCTCCCTGCTTGGCACTCAGCATTAAGGGTTGGAATTGGGGGTTGAATCACCATAAATGATTCCCGGGCGCGGCACCCCTGCTGCCCACTGCTCCCCTCACCTCCCAGGGGGTGATCAAGGGTGATGGGTCAAATGCAGAGAATAATTTCGCCACATCTAGTATGTGTGTGACAATCATTGGTACTTTAACCTTAACTTTACCGGAGACATCATTGGATAGTTCGTCCTCCTGCAGTAGCTCTTTAAAAGGCAGCTGTGAGCTTGGCTTCTCTCTGAGACACTGCGTGTTCACCGCAGCCATCCGACCTCAAGGTGTGTCTTTACAATCTCACTAAAACACTATTAAAACAATAAGCAGATAAGGGATCTTCCAGAATTATCCGAGTAAATGTGTCTAATTACATCTGAAACGCTCACACTGCCGATGCCCGGAGCTGTCGCTTTTTGTTTTATTTTTATTTTATTTTTTCTAGTCCTTCACTATCAATATCATCATCCACGAATCTTTCATCCTCGCTCAGATTAATGTGGAAATTGGCGTTTTCTCGGTCCGAATAGCTCTAGCCGCTGGAGGCTCCCATTATAAACAATGTGAGGACGTGAGGAGCCCTCACCCTTGTGACGTCATCGTCTGCGACTTCCGGTAGAGGCAAGGCTTTTTTATCAGCACCAAAAGCTGCGAACTTTATCGTCGATGTTCTCTACTAAATCCCTACAGCAAAATATGGTAATATCACGAAATGATCAAGTATGACACATAGAATGGACCTGATATCCTCGTTTAAATAAGAACATTTCTTTTCAGTAGGCCTTTAAGATGTGAATCGATTTTTTTGAGCACCCCCACCTGCTATTGTTCTTTTGAGTAATTTCAAGTGTTCAAAGCCTTTTCAAACAGTCCACAATTAAAAAATTTTAAAAGATTGCATGACTTGTGCCGATGTTGTATCGGATCAATATTGGTATCGGCCAATACTCAAGGTTCCCATGTCAGTATTGCATCAGAAGTGATCAGGAAAGCCCTAATCTTTACTGTGTTTTACCCTGTGACAGACATGAGGTGTTAATCATCCTGTTTGATATCCAGGTCTGATCAGACGCAAGTCTGAAGTATCCCAGCCAACTTCGGCGGTGTCATCCCCTCAAGGAGGCGTTGTCCTCAGGAGGTCCAGCCGAGGTTCCACTTCCAGCCTCTCCAACAAAGGGAGCACGGGGAGCTTGCCTGCTTCTAGCACTGAGCTGCAGAACCGTGACAGTGCCGGGTCTCAGTCCCCTCACAGGGTCTCCTGGATCGAGGATGGCTTCTGGCTGCCACCGCCCACCAGGCCTTCTTCGTTACTAACGCCACCGTACCCTGAGCTGGACTCGCTGTCCGTCAGCAGCATAGAAGAAGAACAGGAACATCAGTCGCCGAGCCCCACGTCCCATCACCCGTCAGCCCACCGGCTGGCTGACAAAGTCATAAATCGCCTCTCCGCAGTGGGCCAGGCGCTCGGCAGCCTGGTTTGTCAGAAGAAGAGGCTGACCAATCGCGTCGTGGAGCTGAGCGACAGGAAACGGGGACCTTTCGCAATGGCCGTGAAAGAATTTGTGGAGGCAACGCTGGAGAGAGGAACCGATCCGGGCAACATCACGGGGTCAGAGTTCTTACAGGAAGTGAGGTCATCGCTTACATTACTGAGGGAGACTCTCCTGGATTACCCTGATATCCAGGCGCTGTTGGACAGTATGACCGACCTCAGTGACTCAGAGATAGGTAAGTGATATCATTTCATTTCTGCAGGGAACCTTTTTCTTTCGCAGTTTTGGACAGATCCAATGCAAAAGCTTGACAAAAGAATGTTGATTTTAAATACTTTAAAGGCCTACTGAAATTAGATTTTCTTATTTAAACAGGGATAGCAGGTCCATTCTATGTGTCATACTTGATAATTTTGCATTATTGCCATATTTTTGCTGAAAGGATTCAGTAGAGAACATCGACGATAAAGTTCGCAACTTTTGGTCGCTAATAAAAAAGCTTCGCCTGTACCAGAAGTAGCAGACGATGTGCGCGTGACCCCGCCGGTGTGAGGGCTCCTCACGTCCTCACATTGTTTATAATGTGAGCCTCCAGCAGCAAGAGCTATTCGGACCGAGAAAGCAACAATTTCCCCATTATTTGAGCGAGGATGAAAGATTTGTGGATAAAGAAAGTTGGAGTGAAGCATAAAATAAAAATAAAAAGTGACGGCTCCTGGCGGCGGCTGTGGGACTGTTTCAGATGTAATTAGACACATTTGTTAGGATAATTCTGGAAGATCCTTTATCTGCTTATTGTTTTAATAGTGTTTTAGAGAGATTGTAAAGACACACCTGAAAGTCGAATGGCTGCGGTGAACGCCAGTGTCTCTCAGAGAAGCCGATGGCGGGGCCAAGATCACAGCTGCCTTTTTGAGCTACAGGAGGAAGTCCCATAATCCACTGAAGTCTCCGGTAAGAGCCGACTTAATATCACAATTTTCCCATTCAAAAACTTGCTGGTTGACGTAGAAAACATGTTCGCTTGACCTCTCTGTGTTAAAGCTTCACGATAAACAAAGAAACACAGGCTGTGTCTCGGTTGCTAAAGGCAGCTGCAATCCACCGCTTTCCACCAACACCATTCTTCTTTATAGTCTCCATTATTAATTGAACAAATTGCAAAAGATTCAGCAACACAGATGTCCAGAATACTGTTTAATTGCGCAATGAAAAGAGACGACTTTTAGCCGCAAACGGTGCTGTGCTAATATTTCCTTACAGTCCGTGACGTCACGCGCACACGTTATCATTCCGCGACGTTTTCAACGAGAAACTCCGCAGGAAATTTAAAATTGTAATTTAGTAAACTAAACCGGCCATATTAGCATGTGTTGCAATGTTAATATTTCACCATTGATATATAAACTATCAGACTGCGTGGTCGGTAGTAGTGGGTTTCAGTAGGCCTTTAATGCAATATTGCTATTTTTTTCACTGTATATTTGAACCTGGGAAATGTGGGGATCTCAACAGTCTAATGCAGGCCTGGGCAATTATTTTGAGTCGGGGGCCACAAAAAATGTGTCTTGGGGCCGGTATATCTATTTTTAGGAACACTAATACAAAACTTCACAATTATGTTTGATAGAATGCTAAAAACGTTATGACAGACAGCCTTAAAAAACGTAATAGAATTGTAAATTTTTCTATGAACGATAAAACACTGAATATTGCTCCTGATGGGTGCTGTTTGGCGCCTTGCATGGCAGCTCCCTCCATCAGTGTGTGAATGTGTGTGTGAATGGGTAAATGTGGAAGTAGTGTCAAAGCGCTTTGAGTACCTTGAAGGTAGAAAAGCGCTATACAAGTGCAACCCATTTATTTATTTATTATTATATTGACAAAATAAGAATGTCACACCGCTTTCGAGCAACACATTTTACAATCAAGTGAAACGCAACAAAAATGCAATAAATAGTGAAATATGAACGCAAACGGTACAAAATAAACCCACCTACAATCTGATATATCTGATATTTGCTGAATTCAATTAAGTACTGCGATGAGGTGGCGACTTGTCCAGGGTGTACCCCGCCTTCCGCCCGATTGTAGCTGAGATAGGCGCCAGCGCCCCCCGCGACTCCGAAAGGGAATAAGCGGTAGAAAATGGATGGATGGCAATTAAGTACTTTATATTCTATCCTATTCTATTCTATTCCATATATCACTAAGCTTTAGAACTTTGTTGTGAAAATGTCCTTCCGCATCTGTTGGAAACGCTTCCCACCCACACTGCTTGGTGCCTCGTCTGAGCTGCTGTGACTTACATTACCATAGTAACTAATTAGATGACCACAGTAACTAATTAGATTACCATTGTAACTAATTAGATTAACATGATAACTGGTATATCTTCCATAAGCGCAGATTCCAACCATTGAAAAACGTTGTATAGTTGAAGACTTACGGTCATTAGTATACATGACTGCACATCATAATGGCAGCTACACTTTCCATCTTAAAGATCTAATAAAATAATATGGGAATGTCCGGCGGGCCAAATTGAAAAGTTCAACGGGCCGCATGTGGCCCCCAGGCCTTAATTTGCCCAGGTCTGGTCTAATGGGCAGCAAAAAAACATTTGTTAATTGAAAAATCTATCTATTTATCCCACACTTTTCTTTTGTAAAGTCAATTTGTACAGCCGATATGGGCATCTACAGTCATGGTCAAAAGTTTACATACACTTGTAAAGAACATAATGTCATGGCTGTCTTGAGTTTCCAATCATTTTTACAACCCTTATTTTTTTGTGATAGTGTGATTGGAGCACATACTTGTTGGTCACAAAAAACATTCACGAGGTTTGGTTCTTATGAATTTATTATGGGTCTACTAAAAATGTGAACAAATCTGCTGGGTCAAAAGTATACATACAGCAATGTTAATATTTGGTTACATGTCCCTTGGCAAGTTTCACTGCAATAAGGCGTTTTTGATAGCCATCCACAAGCTTCTGGTTGAATTTTTGACCACTCCTCTTGACAAAATTGGTGCAGTTCAGCGAAATTTGTTGGTTTTCTGACATGAACTTGTTTCTCCAACAAAAAATTTTTTGTTTGGCCACAATACTCAGCAAAATGTTTGGAGGAGAAAAAGTGAGGCCTTTAATCCCAGGAACACCATTCATACCGTCAAACATGGGGGTGGTAGTATTATGCTCTAGACCTGTTTTGCTTCGATATAACTGGTGCTTCACATAGAGTAATTGGGACACTGAAAAAAGGAGAATTACCTCCCAAAAAAAAATCATCACCCCGGATGTTGGGTCTTGGGCGCAGTTGGGTGTTCCAACAGGACAATGACCCCAAACACACGCCAGAAGTGCTACAGGAATGGCTAAATCAAGCTAGAAAAATAAGGCGTTAGAATGACCTTTCCAAAGCCCGGACCTAAACGTGTGGACTGTCAGAGTTTGTTTGTGACGAACCCAGAGATGCAGAGAAGGAGGAGGCATTTTGCAGGAAAACATGATTTAATTTAAAACACTAAGACAAAAACCAACAAAGGGTACAAACAAAAAACGCGCACGTGGGCGGATAACAAACTAAGGGAGCTAGCATGGGAGCTAGAAAACAAAAGGGAACTTAACATGGAAGCTAGCAAGAATCGAGCAGGGAACCAGAAGTCGTACTTGTAATAAGAAAACAAACTTGGAAGCAGGGAAAAATAGACAATAAGCTACAAACCACTATCGAATATACAGTAGCTTACCACAACGCTGCATGGACAAGATATGATACGACATGACAGGTAGCAACGACAAGAGCGACATCGACATGACAATACAATAATCCAGCCCTGACTGGAGGAACAAAGCAGGTCTAAATAGAACCAGACTGATTGACACCATGTGTGGCCACATGCCAATCAGCCGCAGCTGAAGGGAACACACCACAGAGATTACGCTGAACTGCACCAATTTTGTCAGGAGGAGGGGTCCAGAATTCAACCAGAAAACTTGCCAGAAGCTTGTGGATGGTTACCAAAAGCGCCTTATTGCAGCGAAACGTGCCAAGGGACATGTAACCAAATATTAACATTGCTGTATGTATACTTTTGACCCAGCAGATTTGTTCACATTTTTAGTAGACCCATAATAAATTCATAAGAACCAAACTTCATGAATGTTTTTGTGACCAACAAGTATGTGCTCCAATCACACTATCACCAAAAAATGAGAGTTGTAGAAATTATTGGAAACTCAAGACAGCCATGACATTATGTTCTTTACAAGTGCATGTAAACTTTTGACCATGACTGTACGCCAACTAAATATTTTGCCTGAGTAGCTGGACAGGAAAAAAAAATAAAATAAAATAAAAAGATTTATCTATTGCGCACTTGACACCAGACTGCCCTCCTAAATTCAATCCCAAACTAACATGTTTGCAGCCTTTTTAAACAGGTTTGTAAATTGCCAGTATCAGTTATCGGTACCATTTTGCACAGTAAAATACACACATAGATGAATATTAGTAACCATAGGGATGTTTTCCCTATTCAATAGACCACCTGGTCGAGCTGTCCGTGCACAAGGTGGCCTTAAAGCCTGTGTCGGCTCACCTCTACTCCTGCATCCACATCTGGCGGTCCAACGACGGTAGTTTGCAGCGTCTGGATCACAACCAGCGTGTTCTGGAAGACCACGGCGTGGAGGCGCTGGGGGGAGCGCCGGGCGTCGGAGTTCCGGACTTAGTCACCCTTGAGCGGATCCAGCAAAAATGGGCAAGTATGCACAAGGCTTACTCCCCCAACAAGAAAGTCCATATCTTGCTCAAAGTCTGCAAGAGCATCTACCACAGCATGAGCGCCAATGCCAATTCAGGTACTTTTTCTTTTGTCGCACGAAAGATGGCGAATAGTCCCAGTCGTCCTTTCCTGTCTTACAGATGTGGTATTGGGAGCTGACGACTTCCTGCCCTGCCTGACGTGGGTGCTGCTGCGCAGTGACCTGCTCAACTTGCAGATTGACACAGATTACATGATGGAACTGCTGGACCCCGCACAGCTTCAGGGAGAAGGTATGGAAGATACACCCAGACTCGACTAACACTAATTAAAGCTGCACTAAGTAACTTTTCAATCTTCATCAAATATTTTCATCACTATTTGGACTTACAACTAGTTGAATGACACCTCGGTCATGGCCCGAGGGGGTCTGTATCGCTTTTACTGGCACTTAGCGACTTTGAGAAGGGTGGCAGGAACCTTGACACACTGAAAAAAATAACTCATAAGATTTACTTGAAAAAATTATTGTAAGTATTTGCATGCAAATGATTTAAGTAAAATTTAATGCTGCAATATCAAGTAACACTCACTTGCCAGTATCAAGTAAATTCTACTTACCATATAACATAACATTTGCGAAGATATTAAGTAACAGTTACTTAATTACATCCAAGTTTTACAAATTAGGTAAAGTGTACTTGTTTTTCATCAGCAGGAACATAATTTTACTCAAAACTTTAAGTAAATTTTATATACCGTATTTCCTTGATAAGCCGCCAGGGCGCTAATAATTTTAAAACCTCTTCTCACCCATGCGCTTATTAATGACATGTAGTATAAAACTGAGTGTGATGAGAAAAAAATTTAATACAAAATTATTAAGCAGCCGCAGCCAGGTGGTTGGGGACCACTGCTCTACAGCACCCACTTTTACACCATGTTGTATGCGTGCCGGACGGACGCATGCGTTTTGCTCCTTATCACACAAGATCGCACTACATACTTAGTCAACAGCCATACCTTTTACACTGACGGTTGTGATATAAACAACTTTAACATCCTTCCTAATATGCGCCACACTCTGTGAACCCACACCAAACACATTTCTGGAGAACATCGATTCTGTAACACATTATAAACGCAAAATAAGAATTACCCATAATGCCACCTTGCAGTACTCTGTGAAGTGATTCTAAAGGCAGGAGCAGAGCCAGTCGGCCAGAGCCTGTTGTGCTGTGTGCATGCATCGTCGTGCATGCATTTCAAAACACTGGATTTTCAGAGTAAAGTTTACATAATATTTTTAGGTTTATGTACGTACAACTAATAAACATTTAAATAGTATGAAGAAACATAAGTAAAACTTACTCTTCCCCCATAATTCATGTATTACGTTAATAAAATTTTAAATTTTACTTAAGAAACTCTAGTTCTTACTGAATGTTAAAAATACTAGGTATAAATTATGACAGTTACTCTAATAGAGTTTACAGCACCAAAAAGTCACTTTTTTCAGTGCACACAAAAAAACTACAAATGTGTCGATTTGCTTTACGGCATACGTCACTTGCCTTTCCCATTCCTTAAAACGACGGAAGTAGATGCGACGCCAAAAACAAATAGAAACAAAATGCCTACGAGCAATTACTACTATCATGGCAGAAGCTCCAAAACAACTAAAGAAACAAAAAGTTTTGTCCGAGGAGTGTGACGTTTTGCTGGCATCGTGGTGTGGTTGCGTTCTCTCGTTGATGCACTGCGGAATGGACACAGCGTGAAGGTAAGGATGATGATTTATTTACAACTACAAAAATAGACTAAGAACAAAATGACTTGCACATAGGCACTATAGACAAAACCAACCGAACTAGCATGGGAGCTGGAAAGAACTTGAAAGCGCTAGCATGTGAGCTAGGTACAAACGAAGGAATAGCGTAGAAGCTAACAAGTACAAAAGATATTTACCACGATCGGGGATAGCGACGTCACCTGTTGCATAGAAAGCAAGTTTACACTGCGAGGCCGAATGGAAAACAAAGGCAGGCTTGAATAGGGAGGTATTCAAAAATCAGTTGCGCGTGAGAAACACAAGGCAGGTGACACAAATACGTAACTAGGCAACAGAACAAAACAGGAAGTGCCACCAGGAACTAAGGAAGTCAAATAACAAACAGGATGTGATATACAAAACAAAACAAAACCAGAATATGCCATGATCCGAGCAGTGGATCATGACTAGGAGACAAGAAAAGAAAAACGGAGGCTCAACAGATAAAAGGACACTCAAGATCAACTAGTAAGTGACTTTCGATGCTCAAATCAAGATGATAATGCTAATGTTAGCTATCAGAAATAAAAAGCCACCATCTTAATAGTTTGCAGTTCCACACTATTTCCTTCGTAAAAACTCTCCCGCTGGTCTTTCTTTGCTTCAGTCAGACCTGCTTCAGAACTGAATCCGCCCCGATACATCCTTAATAGTACCGTCATGTTTGTAGCAATCAATCAATCAATGTTTATTTATATAGCCCTAAATCACAAGTGTCTCAAAGGGCTGCACAAGCCACAACGACATCCTCGGTTCAGAGCTCACATAAGGGCAAGGAAAAACTCACAACCCAGTCGGATGTGAGTTTGTAGCAAAATCCAAGATAATTTTTTGATAGTGTCTGCTATTTAATATCAGCATAGCCATTAGAGACATAATATTTGTGCCAATAATACATGTCAGTTTGACGCTATATGCGCTTGTCTTCATGGGAAATGTGGTCTTCTTCTGGCAAAACACTACCGCTTTTGTCCCCTGGCGTTGCCAAAATCAACCAAAACTGAAAGTTCTTAAGTGGACTTTTAATAACTTTTCTTTGCCTTAAATGCAAATTAAGCACACATTTGTGAAAGTGGCCACAAGCTTTATTATAGACATGAATGTAGTTCAATTCTATTTATCTATGTGAATGTGTGAGCCCTTTAGGGGTGGTGTAGACCAGTGTTTTCCACCCTTTTTTGAGCCAAGGCACATTTTTTGCGTTGAAAAAATCAAAAGGCACACCACCAGCAGAAATCATTAAAAAAACGAAACTCGCATGCATCAATATAGCTCTTGTCTCAAAGTATGTGTACTGTCACCACCTGTCACATCACACCCTGACTTATTTTGAGTTTTTGAGTCTTTTAGTTCTTGTCTTGCGCTACTTTTTTGTTGGGTTTTTCAGCTTTTTTGGTATTTTCCTGTAACAGTTTCAGGTCCTCCTTTGAGTTATATTTCCCACATCTATTTTTTTTTAGCAATCAAGAATATTTCAGTTGTTTTCATCCTTCTTTGTGGGGACATTGTTGATTGTCATGTCATGTTCGGATGTATATTATGGATGCCGTCTTTGCTCCGCAGTAAGTCTTTGCTGTCGTCCAGCATTCTGTTTTTGTTTACTTTGTAGCCAGTTCAGTTTTAGTATCGTTCTGCATAGCCTTCCCTAAGCTCCAATGCCTATTCTTAGGGTCACTCACCTTTTGTTTATTTTTGGATTAAGCATTAGACAACTTTTTACCTGCACATTGCCTCCCGCTGTTTCCGACATTTACAAAGCAATTAGCTATCGTCTGACACCTACTGATAGGAAAGAGTATTACACGGTTACTCTGCTGAGCTCTAGACAGCAACAACACTCAACAACAACACATTATTTGCAGACTATAATTACTAGTTTGCAAAAAATATTTTGAACCCAAATAGGTGAATTTAGATCATCTCCCACGACACACCAGACTGTATTTCACGGCACAGTGGTTGAAAAACACTGGTGTAGACCACTGCTTCACAACCATAGGGCCCAAGCACCCCCTAGAGGGCCACCAAAAAATATATTTTTCAGCTGTGGTCTGTGTCACTATGGTCCATGCATTAACGAAGACTATGCCACTTCCTTTCTGGAAATATATCGTTTGCGATGCCACTTGCTGTGTAATTTTTATATTTTAATTATAGTTTGTTATCCATCCATCCATGTTCTACCGCTTGTCCCTTGCGGGGTCACGGGGCCCAGGGTTGCTGGAGCCTATCTCAGCTGCATTCAGGCGGAAGGCGGGGTACACCCTGGTTGTAAATATTATTATTTATTAAAAAAACAGATTGAATTGCTTAGTAGTAAGAGAACAATAATATAAAAATGAAGATAAAAAATAAGGAGTATTGTTGCCACGTCACCAACTTTCATTCTTCTGTCAATGCAATGAATGACACATGGTGGCGCCATTGAATCTTCTCACTAATTTATTTTTTATGTTGATTTTTATAAAACTTATATCTGCGGCCTAACAAATAGTAGATTTTTACATTTTCAGTATTGCAAGTTGATGTATTTAATGTAAATAGTTGTAAAAAGATGGTTTTCTTTGCATCGTATACATCGTTCAGGTTTTTGTACGGACCTGTTCGGTTTTTGAAAATAAATACTATATACAGTGTTATAGCTTCTTACATTTTTTTTTATTTTGTATGTAATATTTAATATGTAATTGTTCTTGAAATAAAGATTCCAACAACAACAAAAAAACTTTGAACAAACATAACTGCCGTAAAACAAAGTCGAAAAGAAGTGACATAGTCTTTGCGCATAAATTGACTAATCAGGTCTTCCGGTACCCGGGTCGTGACAGTCCGTATGGGCCACAGCGGTACTCAGGTGTAATACACTTTTCCACCACTTGTGGCAGTAATGCCAATATCAAACAGACAGAAGAAGTCTGAAGCCAAAGTGACAGAGAAGTTTCTTTAGCGCAAAAATTATGACTTAAGTTATCAAGCTGTGTACTAATTTTATTGAAATTGTATTTTTATTCATTATTATTTATTGTTTATTTAGTTTTGTTATTATTTTTAGTTTTTATGACTCCCTTTCTTTGCAGTATATTTGATTCATATTTATTTTTGTAATTAAACTGACCTAATCCTTGGCAATAATCTTTTTGATTAACACATGGTTTCATATCATTTGACAAGTAGGTTAGATATAAATATTGACGACAGCAGTAAGACTACTAATTCAATGGTAGAATTTGAGTGAGCTCCGGGCCCCTCTGTAGTAGAAATATTGGGCCCCGAGGTCAAAAGAACCTCTCTCGTAGACTTCCATTAAACACTGTAGTTAGACGTTGAACCCACCAGATGGCAGCAAACACAAGTAGATTAGACTACAAACATCCTTACTGCACAATATTATAGTTTAGGGGTCCCAAAACCTTTTGACACGGGGGACGCATTGGGTTAAAAAAAAATATATATATATATATATATATATTTGTACATGGATATATATGTAGCTGAGATAGTCGCCAGTGCCCCCCGCGACCCCAAAAGGGAATAAGCGGTAGGAAATGGATATATATATATATATATATATATATATATATATATATATATATATATATATATATATATATATATATATATATATATATATATATATATATATATATATACATATATATATATGTATATATATATAAAGTTAAAGTACCAATGATTGTCACACACACAGTAGGTGTGGTGAGATTTTCTTCTGCATTTAACCCATCACCCTCACCCCCTGGGAGGTGAGGGGAGCAGTGAGCGGCATTTTTCAGTCAATCAATCAATCAATGTTTACTTATATAGCCCTAAATCACTAGTGTCTCAAAGGGCTGCACAGACCACTACGACATCCTCGGGCAAGGAAAACTCACACCCAGTGGGACATCGGTGACAATAATGACTATGAGAACGTGATACTGTGATACTGATGATACTGATGACTATGAGAACATATGAGAACATGATACTGTGAAAGATCAATCCATAATGGATCCAACACAGTCGCGAGAGTCCAGTCCAAGCGGATCCAACACAGCAGCGAGAGTCCCGTTCACAGCGGAGCCAGCAGGAAACCATCCCAAGTGGAGGCTGATCAGCAGCGCAGAGATGTCCCCAGCCGATACACAGGCGAGCAGTACATGGCCACCGGATCGGACCGGACTCCCTCCACAAAGGAGAGTGGGACATAGAAGAAAAAGAAAAGAAACGGCAGATCATCTGGTCTAAAAAGGGAGTCTATTTAAAGGCTAGAGTATACAAATGAGTTTTAAGGTGAGACTTAAATGCTTCTACTGAGGTAGCATCTCGAACTGTTACCGGGAGGGCCGCAGACTTTTTTTGGGCTTTGGGGATCACTAATAAGCCGGAGTCCTTTGAACGCAGATTTCTTGCCGGGACATATGGTACAATACAATCGGCAAGATAGGATGGAGCTAGACCGTGTAGTATTTTATACGTAAGTAGTAAAACCTTAAAGTCACATCTTAAGTGCACAGGAAGCCAGTGCAGGTGAGCCAGTACAGGCGTAATGTGATCAAACTTTCTTGTTCTTGTCAAAAGTCTAGCAGCCGCATTTTGTACCAACTGTAATCTTTTAATGCTAGACATGGGGAGACCCGAAAATAATACGTTACAGTAGTCGAGGCGAGACGTAACAAACGCATGGATAATGATCTCAGCGTCTTTAGTGGACAGAATGGAGCGAATTTTAGCGATGTTGCGGAGATGAAAGAAGGCCGTTTTAGTAACGCTTTTAATGTGTGCCTCAAAGGAGAGAGTTGGGTCGAAGATAATACCCAGATTCTTTACCGTGTCGCCTTGTTTAATTGTTTGGTTGTCAAATGTTAGAGTTGTATTATTAAATAGAGTTCGGTCTCTAGCAGGACCGATAATCAGCATTTCCGTTTTTTTGGCGTTGAGTTGCAAAAAGTTAGCGGACATCCATTGTTTAATTTCATTAAGACACGCCTCCAGCTGACTACAATCCGGCGTGTTGGTCAGCTTTAGGGGCATGTAGAGTTGGGTGTCATCAGCATAACAGTGAAAGCTAACACCGTATTTGCGTATGATGTCACCTAGCGGCAGCATGTAGATGCTGAAGAGTGCAGGGCCAAGGACCGAACCCTGGGGAACTCCACACGTTACCTTAACGTAGTCCGAGGTCACATTGTTATGGGAGACACACTGCATCCTATCAGTAAGATAAGAGTTAAACCAAGACAGGGCTAAGTCTGACATACCAATTCGTGTTTTGATACGTTCTAATAAAATATTATGATCGACAGTATCGAAAGCAGCACTAAGATCGAGGAGCAACAACATAGATGACGCATCAGAATCCATCGTTAGCAATAGATCATTAGTCATTTTTGCGAGGGCTGTCTCCGTCGAGTGATTTGCCCTGAAACCGGATTGAAAGGTTTCACATAGATTGTTAGACGCTAAGTGTTCATTTAACTGCTCCGCAACAATTTTTTCGAGGATTTTTGAAATAAAGGGAAGGTGAGACACCGGTCGGTAGTTTACCATGAGGTCAGGATCGAGGTTAGGTCTTTTAAGAAGAGGATGAATAACCGCTTTTTTGAATGCTAGGGGAACAGTGCCCGAGGAAAGTGATAAGTTTATAATATTTAGCACTGATGGACCTAATAATACAAAGAGCTCCTTGATCAGTTTCCCAGGAAGCGGGTCAAGTAAACATGTCGTTTGTTTTATTCCATTTACACGTTGTAACAATTCCTCTAATGTTATTTCCTCAAAACGAGAGAAACTATTTTGGAGGGCAGTATCCGCCGTATATACAATCGTGTCAGTGTTAATAGAACCCCGTTGTAGCTGGGACGCATTGTCTTTAATCTCCTTTCTAATGACTTCAATTTTCTTACTAAAGAATTGCATAAAGTCATCAGCTGAGGGGGTGGAGCTACTGGAAGGAGTCCCTTGTTGGGTTAGCATAAAGTCATCAGCTGAGTGGGTGGAGCTACTGGAAGGAGTCCCTTGTTGGGTTAGCAATGCTACCGTACTAAACAAAAATTTAGGATCGTTTTTATTACGGTGGATGAGATTTGAGTAATAATTAGCTTTAGCTAAGGTAAGCATGCGTTTATAAGTTATTAAACCATCACTCCATGCTTGATGGTGCACCTCAAGTTTAGTCGTGCGCCATTTGCGTTCCAGCTTTCTGCATAATAATTTCTGAGCTCTAGTTTCTTCTGTAAACCACGGGGTGCGCTTTTTTGGAGCCTTTTTTAATTTTACCGGTGCTATGTTATCAATGGTTTCGCGCAGGGCGTCGTTAAAGTTGTTAGTGAGGTTATCAATAGAGCCCACATATTTTGGGAATGGTGCCATTACTGAGGGCAGTAGGTCAGCAAGAGTTGTCGTTGTGGCCGTATTAATGTTGCGGCTGCTATAGCAGTTATTATTATTATTAGTTTGACGAACATGCGTCTGAACCTCGAATTTTATAAGGTAATGATCGGACAATACTTTAGTATACGGGAGTATCGTAACTTTGGAAGCGGTGATACCCCTGACAAGCACTAGGTCTATCGTATTACCGTTGCGATGCGTGGGTTCATTTATTATTTGTGTGAGACCACAGCTATCAATTATAGTCTGGAGCGCTACCCACGGTGGGTCCGATGGGGTATTCATATGGATATTAAAGTCCCCCATTATGATTATATTATCGGCGTGTGTCACTAGATCAGCAACGAACTCTGAGAATTCATTGATCATGTCCGAATAGGGCCCTGGGGGGCGGTAGATAACAGCCAGGTGTAGAGGCAACGGTGTGACAGACCTCATAGTAAGCACCTCAAACGATTTATATTTATTATTTATGTTAGGACTAAGGTTAAAGTTTTCGTTGTATATTAGTGCGACCCCCCCACCCCTTTTAAGCGGACGGGCAATATGCGCATGTGTAAAGTTAGGAGGACATGCCTCATTTAGCGCAAAAAAGTCATTTGGTTTAAGCCAGGTTTCACTGAGACCGATAACGTTAAGATTGTTGTCTCTGATAATATCATTAACTAACAACGTTTTGGGAGACAATGATCTTATGTTTAAAAAACCTATATTATAGGTTGTGGGCTGTTTTAGGGAATTGTTGATCAAATTATCCGTAGTAGCAATATTAATAATGTTGTGTTTATTATGCCCAGTGCGTTCAGTATAATTACGACCATATCTTGGAATTGATACGACGGGAATATTCCGATTGTTTGATTGTTGCTTTGATAAACTGCACGCATCATGGTTAGCCACCTCAGTAACGGGGATTTTCCGATTGTTTGTTTGTTGCTTTGATAAACTGCACGCATCATAGTTAGCCACCTCAGTAACGGGGATTTTTCGATTGTTTGTTTGTTGCTTTGATAAACTGCACGCATCATAGTTAGCCACCTCGGTAAAACACATGTCCAACTCTGAAACACTCAAAGCAGAAAAAACTTGTTCTAATTTAACTGACTCCTTACCCAGACCAGTAGTCTCGCATCTTTCATCTAAATCCGTCTTCAGAATGGAGGGAAGTGGTGTTCTGTGGGGATTAGCCTTCTGCTTTGTTTTAAGCCCCGCTCGGCATCCGCGTTTCCGATCACACCGCTGGCATCTGCTCCGTAGACGGCCCCCGCTGCTACTAGACTCCCCTGCTTCACAGGCCGCTGGATGTAGCCGCCGACGTATTCCCATGCTAGTTAGCATGTTTAGCACGCCCGCGTCTATCAGTCCAAAACGGCCCGATATGTCCATATCCAGAAGTGTCTGGCGGTCGTACGTGATCACGGAGTGACCACGATGCGAGCCAGCCATGAAGTCTGCAGAACTGTCCGGCATTTCCGCCAAATGTTCCATCTTTAGCAAGAGCACCGCAGTGTCGCAGCCCGTCCGGGCGCCGCCATCTTGCTATTAACCCCCAATTCCAAACTTTGATGCTGAGTGCCAAGCAGGGAGGTATTGGTTCCCATTTTTATTACCCCGGACTGTTGAACGACTGAAGCTCTACATAAAACAGGAATGGGAAATAATTCCACTTTCAAAGCTTCAACAATTGGTTTCCTCAGTTCCCAAATGTTTATTGAGTGTTGTTAAAAGAAAAGGTGATGTAACCCAGTGGTGAACATGCCCTTTCCCAACTACTTTGGCACGTGTTGCAGCCATAAAATTCTAAGTTAAATATTATTTGCAAAAAAAAAATTACGTTTATGAGTTTGAACATCAAATATCTTGTCTTTGTAGTGCATTCAACTGAATATGGGTTGAAAAGGATTTTCAAATCATTGTTTTCCGTTTATATTTACATCTAACTCAATTTCCCAACTCATATGGAAACGGGGTTTGTAAGTATGTATTCCAAGTCCTTTCCTGCTCCGTCATTTATTGGATATAAAAAAACATTTTTGGCAAGCTTTCCTTGGTGTCTCCTGGTGATGGGGTGTGAGCTGCTGCTTTTGAAAGCAGGAGGGTACTTGAGGACTTGAGGTCAGGGCTCTCTACTGTTTCCACGCCAAGATCCTCCAAGCATGTGTGCACTGCATCACAGTCATGCTGAAAGAAAGACATTTCTAGTGTGCACCAGTAAGTGGTAAATGACTGTAATTAATTAACACACAGCTGTCAAAGTCAAGGCCCGGGGGATAGATCTGCCCTGCCACATTTTATCACGTGGCCTGCCACATCATTTAACGTGGTCCCACACATTATTTTAAGTGGCAGACCACATCATTATATGTGGTCCTCCATATAGTTTAAGTGGCTGGCCACATAATTTGAATGGCCCGACATATAATTTAAGTGGGCCACGACATGATTTTATGTGGTTCGCCATATAATTTAAATCGGAACTGCACTATTTGGTGGGAATTTTGCCTATCGTTCACAATATTTATGAAAGACATGACGGCTGGTTTTTTTTTAATGCATTCTAAGTATCAAATAAATAAAAGTTCGCTTGCAGTGGAGCCAACGGGAGGGCGGGCCTTCATTCCGCCCATAAAATCTGATAAATAACCATTCAGAAAGTGCCAGCAATACTCCATTTACATTTTGTGACTTAAATTTTAATCAAGTATTAGTGATTTTCTTATTATAAGTGCTAACGCAGACAATCTATTTATAGCGACGACGTGATCACTTCCATGGGTGCCTATGTTTACATCATCGAGTGGTCTGCTGCTTCCTTGCTCCTTTGAAGTTTATTTTAGATCATAAATCATGCCTGTCACCTGGACATGAGACGTCTGAGTAGGTAATCCAACAAGTTGGGACATTTTGACAGCCATTTAGAATCTAGAACTGGCAAGAAAGACCGGAATGGTGCTTGTATCCCCAACCCCCCACACTGTTTCTTCGTGTGGATCATGAGTTGTTTTTCATCATCTAAATGGGAATATATGAACATCCCAGCAGTCACAATCCTAAGGGATGTTTTACTATTGTTTGTTGTCTCTCATAATGTCTGCGGTGAGCAGAAATCAGTGACAAAAAATCATGTATTGACACATTTTTGAAATGAATGTGTTATGTATGTGAGCGGTGGAAGGAGACGACACCACAAAGAAGCTCAGGTTACCAGGTTTATTGTAACCTTTGATGATTGTGTGGGAGGTGTATGCTACTCTATGTGTTGGTTGCAGGACTAAGTGTAAAATTAACCATGTAAATAATACCAGAGGATGTTGTACCTGGCGTGATGGGTGAAATCTTCGTCAGTCCAAGAGGGCGAGGCACAAAGGAAGTCCGGGGACAGGCAGGAGAAAAGCGACAAGGTCCGTGTCCAGGCAAAAGGGTCGAGCATCGAGGGAGGCAGTCCTAAATCCGGATGGAGGTCGAGGTACAGAGCTCGAGCACAGGGAACAAGGCGGGCACTGCGAGGGAGACAAGGGACATGAGTCAAAAATACAAAAAGGGACAAATAGAACAAGAGCGAGGACGACAAGAGGAAAGCCAGAAACGTAGGGGTGTAACGGTACACAAAAATGTTGGTTCGGTACGTACCTCGGTTTAGAGGTCACGGTTCGGTTCATTTTCGGTACAGAAAGAAAACAACAAAATATAAATTTTTTGGTTATCTATTTACCAAATTTGTAAACAATGGCTTTATCCTTTTAATATTGGGAACACTATAATAATTCTACCCACGTTAATCCACAATATACTGCCTCAAGTTGTTGCTTTGATTAAATAAAATGACAAAACCTTTCTTCCACATATAAAAAGTGCAACATTAAACAGTTTCAAGTCAACTCATCATGCTTAATTTATTACAGCATTTGGGAAACCTGTAGTTGACTTTTATTATACACACACACACACACACACACACACATGCGCACACATGCACACGCACACACACACGCACACACGCACGCACACGTACGCACGCACACATGCACGCACACGCACGCACACACAGCAAAATGAGCTAACGTAACGCTGAAAGCTAATTAGCCTTCACCTCAACCCAGAACTATGAGCGAGCTGAGCTGCAGTTTAAGTTTCTAGAAGTTCAACGGGTTCATAGTGATGTTTGTAATAGTTGTGACTGGGAAGTGTTTTTTTATAATTGGGGGAGTGTACGATGCCCGCTGCTCACCTGCTAAACACATATCTGCTCATCTCGACGCCGGAGCACTGACTCCATGCTTGCTGATTGGCTTTGTATGTAACCAATCAGATGGTTGTGTGGGCGGGACAATGCTGGGTGCTCAATGCTCAGACAGAGGCAGAAAGCCGAGCAGCTTGTTAAGACTTTAGTTTATAAACTCGTTCGATACACCCTCGTACCGAACCGAAACCCTTGTACCGAAACAGTTCAATACAAATACACGTACCGTTACACCACTACAGAGACGTAATGCTTACTACTAAAAGTTAACGATGTTCCGACGTAGGTTCCAAGGAGTGAGTGGTCTTTATGCCGTCCTCCTGATATTAATCCAGGTGTGCTGACTGTCTGCAGCTGCGGCAAAGCATGGGCGGAAGCTCTTGATGCGTGCGGGGGCGTGTCCCGGCATGCTGCCAGACAGAGTGTTGGATCTTGCTGCGGGAGGATTGTGGGTTCGAGACCGCGCCGTGACAGAATGCGCCGTGTATGCTTAAAATGGTCAAAATATGTAAATATTAAATGTTATTATTAATGTCCTACTTGCATTTATTTAATATTGAAAACAAAAAAAAATACAAAAAAACATCCGTTGTCATGGCTTTCATAACGGTTATGAACGATAGTACAAATTACAAAAAAGTGCAGTTCCCCTTTAAGAGCATGGTCACATCATTTAAATGGCCCGACATATCATTTAAGTGGGCTGCCACATCATGTCAGGGGGCCGCCACGTCATTTGAGTAGCCCACTTTGTCATTTTATGTGGTCGGCAATGTAGTTTCAGTGGCTGGTCACATCATTTAAGTGGCCCACCACATCACTTAATGTGGTCCACCACATCATTGTCCACCACAACATTTAATGTTGTCCACCACATAATTTAGGTGGCCTACAACAACATGTTATGTGGTCCGCCGCTTTATTTTATAAGGTTCGCCATGTCATTTTACTAAGTTGCTCATCACGTCGTTTTATGTAGTCCGACACATCATATTATGTGGTCCGCCACTTTACAGACCACCACATAAATTTACGTTGTCCGCCACATCATTTAGGTGGCCTACCACAAGTATTGTGGTCCGCAACTTTATTTTATAAGATCCGCCATGTCATTTTACTAAGTTGCTCATCACGTCATTTTATGTATTCCGATTCATCATGTTATGTGGTCCGCCACTTTACAGACCACCATATAATTTTATGTTGTCCGCCACATCATTTAGGCGGCCTACCACATGTATTGTGGTCTGCAACTTTATTTTATAAGGTCAGCCATGTCATAATACCAAGTTGCTCATCACGTCATTTTATGTATTCCGCCACATTATTTAATGTAGCCCGGCGCGTCATTTAAGTGACCTGCCAAGTTATTTTACGTGGCCTGCTATGTCATTTCTAGTTGCCTACCACATAATTTAGTGTTACCCTCCATATCATTTCATGTGGCCTGCGAGAGGCTGTAAATTATAAAACATATATTTGTTCTTTCAGTTTTAACAGAAACATGCACTGCATACAGGTGCATATGTTCTTCACTTGGATATTATCTGATTTTGCGACAACATGTCCGAAGCATTTTTTTTTTGTAATCAAAAGTAAATACTTTAATATCCATTTGTCACCTTGACTTGTGATTTTTTTTTTAAACGTTGTCCATCAATTTGTTAACAAAAAATATAATAATCAAAAACAGTTATTAACAGCCTATTCAAAGTGTGTGTAACAGGGCTATTATACCTCTAGAAACCCCAAAACCAGTGAAGTTGGCATGTTGTGTAAATCATTAATAAAAACAGAATACAGTGATTTGCTAATCCTTTTCAACATATATTCAATTGAACTGCAAAGACAAAATATTTAATGTTCAAACTGGAAAACATTTTTATTTTTTGCAAATATTAGCTTATTTGGAATTTGATGCATGCAACATGTTTCTAAAAAGCTGGCACAAGGGGCAACAAAGACTGAGAAAGTAGAGGAATGCTCATCCAACATTTATTTGAAACATCCCACAGGCGAACAGGCTTATTGGGAACAGGTGGGTGCCATGATTGCGTATAAAAGCAGCTTCCATGAAATGCTTAGTCATTCACCAACATTGATGGGGCGAGAGTCACCACTTTGTGAACAAATATGTGAGCAAATTGTCGAACAGTTTAAGAACATTTCTCAACAAGCTATTGCAAAGAATTTAGGGATTTCACCAACTACGGTCCGTAATATCATCAAAATGTTCAGAGAATCTGGAGAAATCACTGCAAGGCCAAAAACCAACATTTAATGCCCATGACCTTGGATCCCTCAGGTGGTACTGCATCAAAAACCAACATCAGTGTGTAAGGGATATCACCACATGGGCTCAAGAACACTTTAAAAAAAACTATCAGTAACTACAGTTCCTTGCTACATCTTTAAGTGCAAGTTAAAACTGTACTATGCAAATCAAAAGCCACTTATCAACAACACCCAGAAACGCCACCGGCTTCGCTGGGCACGAGCTTATCGAAGATGAACTGATGCAAAGTGGAAAAGTGTTCTGTCGTCTGACGAGTCCACATTTCAAATTGTTTTTGAAAATTGTGGACGTTGTGTCCTGCGGAACAAAGAGGAAAAGAACCATCTGGATTGTTATAGGTGCAAGTTCAAAAGCCAGCATCTATGATGGTATGGGGCGGTATTAGTGCCCAAGGCATGGGTAACTTACACATCTGTGAAGGCACCATTTATGTTGAAAGGTACATACAGGTTTTGGAGTAACATATGTTGCCATCCAAGCAACGTTATCATGGACGCCCCTGCTTATTTCAGCAAGACAATGCCAAGCCACGTGTTTCATCAGCGTGGCTTCATAGTAAAATAATGCAGGTACTAGACTGGCCTGCTTGTAGTCCAGACATGTCTCCCATTGAAAATGTGTGGCGCAATATGAAGCCTAAAATACGACAACGGAGACCCGAACTGTAGGACAACTTAAGCTGTACATCAAGCAAGAATGGGAAAGAGTTCCACTTGAAAAGCTTCAAAAATTGGTCTCCTCAGTTCCCAAACGTTTACTGAGTGTTGTTAAAAGGAAAGGCCATGTAACACACTGGAAAATATGCCCATGTACCAAAAAAATTTTATTTCTCAGTTCGAACATTGAATATCTTGTCTTTGAGGTCTATTCAATTGAATATAAGTTGAAAAGAGTTTGCAAATCAATATATTCTGTTTTTATTACACAACATGCCAACTTCACTGGTTTTACGGTTTGTATATTAATTTATATTCACTGTTAAATGCGGCCCTTTAAGGGCAGCCATAATTGCCATGTGGCCCTAAATAAAAACAAGTTTTACACCCCCGTTTAAGACATAGAATCATTTTGTCCCTTTCTGTACTTTTCGAGATTGAATTATTGCTTTCTTCATCAACAGGTGGCTACTACCTGACAACCTTGTACGCCGCTCTCTACTACGTCAGCAGCTTCCGGTCGCGCTTGGCTGCCCGTCAACTCAGCGTGGAAGCCCAGCACTCTCTCAGCCAATGGCATCGCAGGCGCACCGTGCACAGCAACCAATCCCGGCACAGTGCGCGCAGACGGACCGTCCGCAGACAGACGAGTCCTGAGAAGGCCGTGCAGGCGGAGGACGGCGACACCGGGGAAGTGGGGAATAGTGTGATGGATGATCCACAGCAGCAGACAGAAATGAACACGGATGAGACGCTGGACTCTAATGACAACAGGACACAAGATTAAATGTGTCTTTACATAAACTTACTCTCGCATTCCTCCAGAAAGCCAAATTATGGTAAATATTCAAATTGATATCCTGGGAATATGACTAACTTTGTTCAGATGAAAGAACATACAGTATATTACTGCTTACATGTCATTGGGGACTTTGTGTTATATTCATAAAAATGCATAGATTATTATTATAGCATAAATAGATTTATATTTTTATTAAGTTGACACCTGAATTACAGCCAAGTTGACAGGAAATAAATAACCATAAGAATAATGAAACACAAAATATTGAGAAGGGCTTCACTGTGGCAGAGGGGTTAGTGCGTCTGCCTCACAATACGAAGGTCCTGCAGTCCTGGGTTCAAATCCAGGCTCGGGATCTTTCTGTGTGGAGTTTGCATGTTCTCCCCGTGAATGCGTGGGTTCCCTCCGGGTACTCCGGCTTCCTCCCACCTCCAAAGACCTGCACCTGCGGATAGGTTGATTGGCAACACTAAATTGGCCCTAGTGTGTGAATGTGAGTGTGAATGTTGTCTGTCTATCTGTGTTGGCCCTGCGATGAGGTGGCGACTTGTCCAGGGTGTACCCCGCCTTCCGCTCGATTGTAGCTGAGATAGGCGCCAGCGCCCCCCGCGACCCCAAAAGGGAATAAGCGGTAGAAAATGGATGGACGGATGGAAAATATTGAGCAACGTCTGTGGTGCTTATTTGCCAACAGAGGGCGGTAGTGTGTGTTTTGAAACAGAGTCGTGTACAAAGAGAGAATGGCCAACTAAGCAACAGGCGCCGTGACTGCTACCAAGAACATGTGCAGCTGTGCACGGATGCATGCAATTACTGTCATTTTGATGTTAGCTTTTCTGACCAAATAAACCAAAAATAATATGTCTAAATATAGTCCTGAACATACTCCAGCTCATACACTTTCAATAACACCTGATTTGATTTTGTCAAATTATAATTTTGCGGCCGTATTCGACACACTCTGCTGCTAAGTTCCTGCGACTAGCGGCACTCTAACACACACTCGGCGGGGCTACAAATGTTAAAAAAAAAAATGAATAAACAGAATGACCAAAAAACAACTTGCTCCTCTCATTTTGCCAAAATTTTCTTTAGCTTTAGAGCAGGGGTGTCAAACGTAAGTCAGGTTTTATCCGGCCTGCGGGATAAGTTTGCTTTGTATAAAAATGGGCCAAAATTTTTGAATGAAAGAAACTGCTTTTCTAAATGTGTCCACTAGATGACGCAATTGCAATTATTTGTATCTTTGTAGATCAGGGGTAGGGAACCTATGGCTCTAGAGCCAGATGTGGCTCTTTTGATGACTGCATCTGGCTCTCAGATAAATCTTAGCTGGCATTGCTTAACACGATAAGTAATGAATAATTCCGCTGGTAGTCATAGTGTCAAAAATAACGTTCAAAATATAAAACATTCTCATGCATTTTAATCCATCCATCTGGTTTCCACCGCACCTGTTCAAGAAGTCACATTAATGGTAAGAAGTATTTTATGTATTGTTGGTTCGCTTCAGAATAACAGTGTTATTAAAAAGAATGAGAGACTTACCGTATTATACTGGTTTTACTTAAAAATGCACGCATTTAGTTGTGTTCAGTCTTAAAAAAAAATATTATATGGCTCTCACGGAAATACTTTTTAAAATATTTGGCTTGTATGGCTCTCTCAGCCAAAAAGGTTCCCGACCCCTGTTGTAGATGATGCTACATGTGTAAAAAAAAATTCTAACCACATGATGTTAGTGCACCAGTTAAGGAAAATGAGCAAACTACATAAATAACATCCGGTAATTTGATTTTTGTATTTTTTTTTTATCTTGATTGATTGAAAATTTTGTGATGAAACATTATCACATAATTTATTCAGAAAATATACAAAACGACAAATAAAGGTAGAATACTATTAAACGCAACATGTAAGTGTAAAAAAAAACACATTATGATTGGTACATTTTCAGAATGTGCTTGTTCTATTTTTTTAACAAAGAAAACAATCTGAAGTTATCTTTATTTTTAAGTTATCCTGGCGTGATTTTACCAGTCTGGCCCCCTAGGGAGTATATTTTTCTCCATGCGGCCCCCGATATAAAATTAGTTTGACACCCCTGGTTTAGACCAACAATCGCGAGAAATACTGCTTTCTGTGTGAACATATGTCAACGGTGGTGTCTGCCACCAATGTATTGTAATCACTGTATGTATCACTTATTATGTATTATTCTAACTGATCTTTCTTTCTTTGTATCATGCTAAGTTAATAAGTGTACATTTCCTACCTATTTCCCCATATTTCTGCACAATAACTCAGAATATAAAGATTATGGCGTGATTTATGGTCCAGAACATATTTTGCTTTGTTCATTATTTCTTGCCACCTTATGTTGTATGTTTTTTATGAGATTTTCAGTTCACTTTCTCATCCATTGTTACACCCAAATTGTGGTTACTTTTACTTTTTCTCCATCTATTTGTATTTGCGTTTGACTTTTTCTTCTATTGTTACCAAGTTGCATTATTTTAGTTTTACTGAGATTCAAAGTTAGTCTGTTTTTGTTAAATCTTCTGTTAAAGGTATTCATTTCTTCTATTTTTATTATTATTGGTGGGTCTCCAGTCTTTGACAGCGACCCATCACTTCCCATACTTGCCTGATTTTGGGTTTGTTGGTAAAGCAATGGAAACACTTTCCAGAATTCACGCAGGACTTTATGCTGCACAACAGGAATTTTTTCACATGGCGAAAAACTAACAAGGAAGCATCACAAACAAATAGTTGTGCTTGCTCAAAATTGTAAGTACGGTAGTCACCTGAGTGCCTTTTGACCAATTGTAGAGGAGTTTTTCTTTATACACGAGTCTGTTCTGAGGGAACTACCTGAAAAGAAAAAAGAAAAAAAAAAAAAATATATATATATATATATATATATATATCAGTGGTTCTTAACCCGGGTTCGATCGAACCCTAGGGGTTCGGTGGGTCGGCCTGAGGGGTTTGGCGGAGGTCAAAACACACCCGACTCATCGTGTAATTACACACTTCTCCCTGTCAGCATATTACAAGGTGATGATCATGCACAGTCCATTTTGTGCACCAGTAAAAAAACATGGTGACACATTAGTATGGGAAACATATTCACCATAAATGTGTTGTTTATTAACATGCAAATTACCAAAAACATACAAATTTGTATTGAATTTGAAAAAAAAAAACTTTTTATTTTTCACTAAAGAAGGGTTCGGTGGATGCGCATATGAAACTGGTGGGGTTCGGTACCTCCAACAAGCTTAAGAACCACTGCCCTAACCCTAACCAAATAACTCTAAATTAATTCTTAATTACTTACAATATGTTCCCATAGTGTCCAAGTAACTCTGAATTAAGTCTTTGTTACTTATAATGTGTTCCCCATACCAAAGTGTTACCAAAAACATATAACTTTGTTTAGAATTTGAAAAAAAACACTTTATTTTTCACTAATGAAGGGTTCGGTGAATGCGCATATGAAACTGGTGGGGTTCGGTACCTCCAACAAGGTTAAGAACCACTGATCTAGGGAAACAGAAAATTCATAATAGTATTTTCAATGAACATGAAAATAACTGAAAAACTGTGCTTTAGCAGGAAATAAAACGCTGACGCCAGCAATGACCTACTGGGGCCTATCTTCAAGAGTTTAAAATCGATTTTGCCTGATTAAACCAGCAGCTCGTCATATAGTACCACTTTCCTCCCAAGGGGGTGTAAGTGAGTCAATGTGCTGGTACTCACCAGCATTTGATCAGATTGGATGCAAAAGGCATACGATCCCTGACACACACAAAAATCCTCCATTTAACGTTTGAAATGGAAGTGGATAAATGTGCCAGGAAGTTTACAGAGCGACAAATCGAGGTGACGAGCAAATTATTTGATCGTATCGTAAAAGTTACATCAGTAAAGGATATGTTCAAATTTCTGACGTCCAACTCACAAAGACCATGTTCATCCTGGTGGCTTACAGCGTCCAGCGGGAACCCTTGAAGTGAAACGATGTACAGTTAGCTCTGGCGCCATACACTCTGCAGCGGTTTAAGTGGGTCAGGTTCTGGTACCTGCTGCTCGAACAAAGCCCAGAACATTGGCAAAGGTATAAAGAGCACCAAAACCCTCAAAACTATTTTTATCTCCATGAACAGACGCTTCTATTGACGCAATACCAAAACCACTTACAGGAAATATCCTAGCTATCTGGGTCCAACATCACATTAAAAACCGGTACCGAGTACTTGTACTTAGCCCAGTCCAACCAGTGCTTCCTGCTGGACTTGTACATGGACCTCCTCCTACGATTCATGATTGCAAACTGGAAGTAAAAGAAAAAACTGTGGAATTTTTTGATGATATCCAATGAAGAAGTGTTTGGTCAGCTCACGCCGACGCAGTTGCAGACTTCCAACAAGATGTTCCCCTGAGCAAGGTTCGTCCTGTAGAGTCTGCTGCCTGCAATGAACACAACTGCTTGAAAATAACAACACAAACTGTTTTATTATTGCTATGCACAGATATGCTATTAACTTTCTTGCATTTCTATGTGTATTCTGTTACACTTTTGAGCTTGCAGTTAAACTAAGTTAATCATGAAGGCCCTCACTTAAAGCTACCACCATGACAGTGCCGGAGACGCCAAAGGACAGAGCGTAGCATTCGCCGCTGCCATAGCACTGCACGATTTCTGCAGGTGAGGAGACATCATCAGTACTTGTTCATCACACACGCCAATGTACGAGGGTGAGGACCTGACCTTTGAGATAGGAAGTGGTGATCCTGGCCAAGAGACTGCCTGTGTTAACCCAAAGGAATAAGTTGGAGAAGAAATTATTTTCCTTACTTGCCTGCAAACAAGAACATTTCTTTCTATTGGGATACCAAAAGAAGTGATGGGTCCCACTTTCCTTTTTAAACTGATATGAGAAAAAGACTACATGATGTCAGACTATAATGTTATGACTTATTTGCCCATCTCGGAACTGGTCTCCTCCGAAGGCAGCCACACAGGATCTGACACTACCGGCTCCGAAGGCGATGAGGATCAACCCTACCACGGACAAGGCTCTAGAAGACACAATCAAGTCCACATCACTACCTGAGAAAGTTAATTAGTCCAAAGCTAACTGTCATTAGTAACTTACATGTGTACGCTACTGCTTCCCAACGGGAGTGTGGCGGCCAGCATCATGACTTTCATGACTGCAAAACCGATTAGGTAGACGAAGGACAGATAGATGATGGTCCTGTACGGACAGAACACTCCTTACTCACATTTAGGTAGTTGGAATTTTTTGTGCTGAAAGGCATGTACTTACTTGTATTTCCCGATCCAGGAGTCGGCGATGAGCGCTGCCAGGATAGCCGAAAAGTAGCAGAGGCTGTTGATGGTGTGGTAGATGGCCGTGGAGAGGTTATGGTTCCAGAGAAGGTACGTCAGGAAATAGATTGTCAACACGGCTGTCAGCAGCAACAACAACAACGTCACACACTCAACGTGACCAAGTACTTCAGTTCCAGAAAACAGATTCAACAAACTTTGAACCTAACCCTGAACTCCGAGTTAACTTACCCCCAAGTTTTCAGTTCAACTGATCTGAGTTAGTACAATGAATCCTGAGAATGATGAGATAGGGGTGTGCATGACCATGAATAGAAGTCATCAATAAAGCCCTGAAACTTCATTCAACTACCAAATATACAAGTGTAGTTCAGCAGGTAAGGTACAGTTGTATATCGTCCTTAGGGTTCTGTGTCACTCGGGTGCTTCGGATTTCCTGATTGATGTGCGGCATGCAAGGGTTTGGGGTCGGTGTCTGGGGCCCTGTTGCCAGTAGGGGCTTTGGTATTGGGTACAGTCTGTGGGGACTGTCTTTAAGGGGCTAGGTTGGCCAGATTGGTTGGGCTGCAGACCAAGTGAGGTTGCCAGGGGCACTTGGGGGGTTCTGGACCACCGTGGGTGCCTCTCACCCGTATTTTCTGGTCATCTCCATCCTGGGCTAGGGAGGCTTTGGAAGATGTGCCCGAGACCCCTGCCACCACTACCCCACTGCTACAGCAAACACACCTAAAAGGACTTTGGGTGGGGCGGCTTGCAGGGGGTCATGGCGTGGGAATGGAGTGCTCTCGCTGGGGCTCCACTCCTGGTGTGTCCCCTGCTTGTCTGCCCCTCCATTTGAACCGCATGATAGACGGGTCAGCAGTCATTCACATACTCCTTCCTCATGGTTCGGCACACACACCACTAGGAATATGGACGACAGCTATAAAGGGCAGCCAACCTAATTTTAACTACAGAGTCAACATTCTATCACACGCAGGTGTCTAGTTATCTAGAAAAACCCATTTGTTGTTTTAGTACCTCTGGTGCCATCAATGACGAAACATTCACAGAAGCCATTGATTTTGATGAACCAGAGGCTGCCCAAATTATTGGTCTCACAAAATTTCTGCAAAAAAGCAAAATAAAATAAATGCAATATACACCTTTTCCTTGGTGACAGTGGAAACTCTGATAAAATGTACAGAAATTGTACATTTGAGCTATGCATAAATAAATAATTGTGTACAGACGAAAGGTCCTTGGTCTGTGTATGTTTTACTATTTCTTTTTTTTTTTCATTAATAAAATTTAAAAAACAAAAAACAACAGGGTTTTTCCATTAACATTATTTTGTTTTAAAATACACAAAATGTAATTGAAAAACAAAGTATTTTCCTTTTTTGGTTTTGAAAAGAAAAATGAAGATCCCCAGTAAACAAAAATGGAAAAACAGACCAAAATTTATGTTTTTTAATAGTCTTAGTCTGACACCGGGGAAAAAAAGTGGTGATACTATAGTCAACTACCACAAGGCAGCTGTGGCTACTGATGTAGCTTACCACCACCAGGTGTGAATGAATGTTGGGTCCCACTTCTCTGTGAGCGCTTTGAGTGTCGAGAAAAGCGCAATATAAATCTAAGTTTTTATTTTTCACAGTATCCGTGTGTCTGGCTAAAATGTCTTTGGAGCCCTACGAAAGGAGGTCTGATGTCTGCATATGCACATGTGATACTAAGAGGAGGCAAAAAGGGATTTGATTGCGCATCTTGGTACAGATTTTTTATCAGGACTTTGGCTAAACCTTAAAAAATTTAAATTGTTTCCTATACATGAATGTGTGAATACAGATATTTTCAATGTCGCTTGGGCTTCACAGTGGCAGAGGGGTTAGTGCGTCTGCCTCACAATACGAAGGTCCTGCAGTCCTGGGTTCAATCCCAGGCTCGGGATCTTTCTGAGTGGAGTTTGGATGTTCTCCCCGTCAATGCGTGGGTTCCCTCCGGGTACTCCACCTTCCTCCCACTTCCAAAGACATGTTGTCTATCTGTGTTGGCCCTGCGATGAGGTGGCGACTTTTCCGGGGTGTACCCTGCCTTCCGCCCGATTGTTGCTGAGATAGGCGCCCCCTGCGACCCCAAAAGGGAATAAGTGGTAGGAAATGGATGGATGGATGGCAATGTCGCTTGAAGTCTGAGGTGCAGTAATTAGGTATTAACCTATCAAAACATAAAAAACTCTCAGAAAACAAACATAGAAAATGAAATAAAAAAAATGCCAAACTAAGCTAAATTTATGGCAACAACAAGATTTGTCAATACTTGGATGTATTTACTTAACCAAAAATATGGCTAAATATTGTTTGTGGTTGTAAAGTGAGTTTTTTTCACTTTTGCTGGTAATGGAACAACAAACTATAATGCTTGTTTTTTTAAAATGGTGCCATTATCAAACTTAGTACGAATGGCATTTTTGTTTTGTTTGCCTGGAGGAAAATGTACTGTAAGATAGGATAAAATAAAAAAGTTAGTGCATTAATGAAATATTTTTTAAGATTGGTTCCATCCTCTCGGGTCGCGAGGGGTGCTGGAGCCTATCCCAGCTGCAATCTGCCCAAAGGCAGTGTACACCCTGGACAAAATGCCCCCTGGTCGCAGAGCCGACACATATAGACAGACAACATTCACACTCACATTGTCACACGAGGGACCATTTAGTGTTGCCAATCATCTGATTCATAAAATCATAACACACAACTGCCTTTATGGAAGCAATGCGGCAAACTTTTGTGCAGAATAAAGATTTGTTTTGGCAAAGCTTTGTGTGACTGTTTCAATTCAGAAAGGGCATAATAATAATCATAAGCATGCAAGTCGGGTCCGTCCATCCATCCATTTCCTACCGCTTATTCCCTTTCGGGGTGGCGGGGGGCGCTGGCGCCTATCTCAGCTACAATCGGGCGGAAGGCAGGGTACACCCTGGACAAGTCGCTACCTCATCGCAGGGCCAACACAGATAGACAGACAACATTCACACTCACATTCACACACTAGGGCCAATTTTAGTGTTGCCAATCAACCTATCCCCAGGTGCATATCTTTGGAAGTGGGAGGATTAGGTCCGTCCATCCATAATATCTACAACCAACCAAATAATTTTATGCATGCAGCCATCATAATCAGCCATTTGATTGTGTGTCAAATAAATGTGTTATTTCACCTTTGAATTGGATGAGGTGGCAAGTTGTGTGTATATTTCATCTTCCAATAAGGTACATCTGCTTGTGAAAGTCGGATAATTTTACAGGAAGCTTCAACCAATGAACGTCTCATATCATGAAACTTCCATCCTTCTATTTTATCAACTATTGTTTTGGGGGCGGGGGGCTATGCAGTACCAGAAGGAATCACAATTTTTAATCCATGACTTCCGAAAGGGACAAAGCGGTAGAAAATGGATGGATGGACTTCCACCAGTTCAATTTTAGGGTACCATTTAAATCAGTGATTCTCAAGCTATGGTACATCTCCCACTAGTGGTACATCATGTACCACCAGGGGCGCCGAAAAGGGGGGGGTAAAGGATGCGGATTCTAGGGGCCCATGATGGATGGGGGCCCAGAGAGGCCCTTAATGATGATGAAATTATTATACAGAGGGGTCCTGTAAAGATACAGGGCCCTTGTAAAGATTATTTTCAAGGGGGTCCAAATCCCTAGCGGCGCCCCTGTGTACCACTAGTGGAACATGATGTACCATTAGTTGTACGTGGGTTCCATCTAGTGGTTTGCCAAAGATTCACTTGATTAAAGTAAAGTGTTATATTTTCCTATATTCAAACAAAGGGCTACTGTTCAAACTATGTGTAATGTTACAGCTGCATAAAAATATCAAATACATTTGCTAAATAAAACCTCTGCATAGTTTTTAATGAATAATTAGGCCTACACCACTATTATATTTTAATGCTGGTCATTATGGTGGTTTTTGGTGGCAAAAGTTTGAGAATCACTGCTTTAAACAATCATCATTTATCGCTACATTCTGTCACCATGTTGCCCTTTTCTAATAATGAATCTTATTTTTCCAAATTAAATTAAAGTTGCACTGTTTTTTGTTGTTTTTATTATTATTTCTAATAATAAATAAATAAAATTGAAATTATTGAAGAATTAACAAATGTATTTGTTAAGCTCAGTTTGTCATTCTTTAATTTAATTTTCTATGTTTGTTTTCTGGGAGTTAATTGGTTTTTTGACAGGTTAATGCCTAAATATTTCACCTCAGACTTAACAGGGACATTGCAAATATATTTATTCACACATTCACGGATAGGAAACAATTCACATTTTCAAAAGGACCATGCAAAGTTCTGATACATTAGAGTGGTGTTTTTCAACCACTGTCTCTATGATACAGTCTGGTGTGCCGTGGGAGAAAATCTAATTTCACATATTTGGGTTAAAAAAATGTTTTGCAAACTTGTAATTATAGTCTGCAAAGTATGTCAAGAGCTGGGCAGAGTAACCGTGTAATACTTTTCCATATCAGTAGGTGGCAGACGGTAGCTAATTGCTTTGTAGATGTTGCAAACAGCGGGAGGCAGTGTGAAGGAAAAAAAGTGTCTAATGCTTAAACCAAAAGTTAACAAAAAAATTGTGGCCCTAAGAAAAGGCATTGAAGCTTAGGGAATGCTATGCAGAACGAAACTAAAACTGATCTGGCTACAAAGTAAACAAAAACAGAATGCTGGACGACAGCAAATACTTCCTGTAGCGCAAATACGGCGTCTACAATGTACAGCCGAACATGACATGAAAATCTATAATGTCCCCACAAAGAAGGATAAATACAACTGAAAAAATCCTGATTGCTAAAACAAAGTATATGCTGGAAATATCGCTCAAAGTAAGACATAAAACTTCTACAGGAAAATACCAAAAACATAGAAAAAGCCACCAAAATAGGAGCGCAAGACAAGTACTAAAACACTACACACAGGAAAACAGAAAAAAAAACTCATAATAAGTCACAACGTGATGTGACAGGTGGTGACAGTACACCTACTTTGAGACAAGAGCTATATTGATGCATGCTTGATTGGTTTAAAGTCATAGCCAACAATTGTGACAACGACTTTTTATTGTCAACTGAGTTTTGTTTTTTAATGATTTCTGCTGGTTGTGCGTTAAGTATAGTTAGTTGTTTTTTGGGGGGGCAGGGAGGATTTGTGGGTCCCAGGTACTCCCGTTGCTCGGCCCCCAAATATCTTGAAAAGGGCCTGGCTCTGAAGGACAGATCTGGCAGTAATTTCACTCCATAAGTGAAGGACATGAATGTATAAATCAACATTGTATCAAAGTCTAGCCAAGCATTGAATATGCAGGATAAACACACAAGTGGATAATAACTTGATCAATCTTGTCATAATAAGCATGTTGACAAAAAGGGGCGGGCTTATAAAAGCGCTTGACCAATCACAAACAGAGATTTACTCTTTATGGTTTAGGTGACTCAATCAATCAAAATGTTGAAGGTGCTGCGGTGCTGACAAATGTATAATGTGTGCTCATTTCATATAACTAAAAAATATCACTCAGTCATTGCAAATTAGTCTTTTGGACCGCATGTGCATTTAAGTGCAGTTAAAAAATATTCCACTAGATGGCAGCAGGGAGTTAAGCACCTCCTTAGATGTTCAGACGTTTATATTTCCAAGTAAATGTATATTAAGACATGGCACCTCGCTTGCTGTTGGTGAATTACATATGAATACACCATGTAAATCTTGTGAATAATTCGCTGGCCAATGTTATAGAAATAATAATTATTTTGTTCCTACAACAGTACTTTTGTGTGAGTAATCTAAGTCAGTGCTACTGAATACATGACTAATACATTTTTCGTTATTTTTTTTTTTTAAACACAGGCACTAAACACACATAACTTATAGCTATAAACATTTTCACTGAATAAATAGCAATAATCTTCGATTCACAAAATACAATGAACAGTAATGTTCACTCTTACTTGTGAGAAGTAATCCTCTGTGCCCTGTATTTTTTTTTTTGTACAAGAATATTCAGCAAAATAGGGCGCGAAAGAGCACGTGATTTCGCAATGCATTGTGGGTGAGAGGTAGCCATTTTTGCTGAACAAAGTTTGTGTTTACATGGCTGTACTCAACTAGCGGTATTGTGAGCAAAAGCAACTAACTGGATGAAAATGGGTTGTACGTAAGTAAAAAAAGCGACCGTACTATACCAAAATAAACTGAATCCTTTTCCAAAAGCTCGCCACATTATAAAAAATAAGTACAATTGAAATAATTGAACCATGAGTAGACAAGATTTGAGCGAGCTGCCGAATGTGACCTGTATCTTGAGTTTTAGTTTATTTTTATTTTTTTAAGGGGAACATTATCACAATTTCAGAAGGGTTAAAACCAATACAAATCAATTCCCAGTGGCTTATTTTATTTTTTAAGTTTTTTTTTAAAGTTTATCCATCATGGAATATCCCGAAAAAATGCTTTAAAGTGCCGGATTTTTGCTATCTTTAAATCCATCGTCCATTTTCCTGTGACGTCATTTAGTGATGCCAACATGGTGCATAGCACTGCAAGATATAGCGACATTAGCTCGGATTCAGACTCGGATTTCAGCGACTTAAGCGATCAACAGATTACGCATGTATTGAAACGGATGGTTGGAGTGTAGAGGCAGATAGCGAAAACAAAATTGAAGAAGAAACTGAAGCTATTGAGCGAATAGCTATTGACGCTATTCGGCGATCGCCTTCGATTGAGTGTCACAGGATGTCCATACATCTCTGTGCCATGTCTGCCTTAGCATCGCCGGTAAAATGTGCAGACCAAAGGATCGGGAATTTCGCATCTTGTGACACTGGCACAACTTAAATCCGTTGATTGGTAAGTGTTTGTTTGGCATTAAATGTGGGTGGAGTGAAAGGCTGGGTGCAAATACAGCTACAAATGTACATACAGCTAGCCTAAATAGCATGTTAGCATCGATTAGCTGGCAGTCATGCCGTGACCAAATATGTCTGATTAGCACATAAGTCAATAACATCAACAAACTCACCTTTTTGATTTCGTTGACTTTATCTTTGGAAATGCATCTGCAGGATATCCATACATCTCTGTGCCATGTCTGCCTTAGCATCGCCGGTAAAATGTGCAGACCAAACGATCGGGACTTTCGCATGTTGTAACACTGGAACAACTTAAATCCATCGATTGGTAAGTGTTTGTTTGGCATAAAATGTGGGTGGAGAGAAAGGCTGGATGCAAATATAGCTACAAATGTACATACAGCTAGCCTAAATAGCATGTTAGCATCGATTAGCATGCCGTGCTAATCGAAGCACACTCCACGTCCCTGATCGTGTTGTTACACCCTCCAACAATACACCGACGAGGCATGATGTCTCCAAGGTACGGAAAAACAGTTGAAAAAACGGAAAATAACAGAGCGGATTAAACTCGATGTTTGTAATGTGTTTGAGAAAATGGTGGACTGACTACCTAGGTGACGTCATGTTGTGACGTCATCGCTCTGAGAGCGAATAGTAAATTCACCCATTAAGAGTTCAGAAATCGGTTAAAAAAATATATGGTCTTTTTTCTGCAGCATCAAGGTATATATTGACGCTTACATGGGTCTGTTGATAATGTTCCCCTTTATTTAATTTTTTTAATTATTATTATTATTGAGTTTGAGTTTATTTTGAACATGCATGCATACAACATGATACATCGCAATTTCTCGTTTCTCTATTCGACATGTTCGAAAAGGAGTAGGAAAAAGCAGAGCTTATTTGATCCTACTCCTTTTCCTTTACATGGCAGTTCACTTCCTGTTCTCAATTTATTAACAATATACTCCATAAGTAATTACAATAAAAATTAAAAATAAAATAATTGGTGAAGTAAGTTATATTTCATATGGTGAGTTGTCAACGGAGACAGTTTTTATACAGGCCAAACATTTCAGAATGCAAAGTCAGTAAAAGCTCACGGACAAACCCATTTTGGGTGTGTGGAAGAACTCGGAATTTTACATCAGAAAAATTCCTCCTTTCAGAGGTAAGTCAACAGGACTTGGTGTCTCCTGGAGAAATTGGTTTCAAACTAAATATATTTTAAGTCTTAAATACACTCTGCAACAATGTGGGAAATATTTATAGTCTTCTCAGTTATTGATCTATGAATATCGTTATAACTTTTTTTCTAATTACTGTACCTTGTTCGTAGCCTGCAGCTAGCTTAGCGCAACTTAATATTTTAATTTTCCTGAAGGAATCAATAAAGTACTATCAATCTAGTTTAGCTTGAGTCCACACCACTTGCCAGTGCTGGTGCAACAGATGGTTGGACGTATGTTCAAATAGAAACATTATGCTTACATGTTTTGCTAGTGCTGGTGTAACATAGTTGAAATGCACCTTTGTTATTTTTTATATTTTGTTTGTGAATTTTATCTTTGAATAGATTTATTTTCTGCTCGCCTGTGAGAGGACGGTTTGATGTCTTTTTGTCCCTCTTTAGACCCTGTAGTGTTCCAGGGTTGTGAAGCCCCTCCCTTCTTCCCCTCACAGAAAAGTTTTACATGGCTGGGGGTGAGTCTTGGTCGGGCGATCCCATCGACATTTTTGTAAGTTTGTCGGTGGAAATGAGGTCTTTAATTAATGAATGTGTGTACCTAGAATGTGAATATGTTTACTTGTGTTGTTCCCTAGTTTTAAGTTCGGATTCCAGGTAAGGCATGGCAATTTTTCGATATACACGGGTTTGTCTCGTTGCGATATAGAAAATGACTATATCGTGATATTTGAGTATCCGTTCCCACGGGCATTACACTACAGGCTCTTCCCACTCCTTTTTTGTGTCTCCTTCTCACAGAGTGTAAGCGCACCTTACACACGTCACATACTGTCACGTCATACGTCAAATACGTATACGCCCTCACCCAGCAGAGAGGTAGCAGCATGGGTAACGTTAGCTGTGATGCTAGCGAAGCCGTGCGAGTGGTAATATGAGAGAAAGAAGGCGCAAATCTAGTAACAGATGAAGGAGGAATTAATTCCAAGAAAAACAGCACGGGGTCCATCGTCTGGCGGTGGTTAGGCTTCAAGCGGGAAGATCTCGAATAGACAACTTTAATTTGTCAAGTGTGGGGCACAAGCGTCGCTACCAAAAGTACCATTACTGCTAATATGTAGCATCATTTCAAAATTCACCTGCTAATAACTTTAATAAATACAGTTTTGGTCAATTGACTTAGTTGTGATCTCCTTCTCTGCATGAAAGTTTAAAATCAGCATATATTAATGTAGTATGAACAAGAATGTTTTAATGTAGACACATAGAATCATCATACTGCTGTGAGTATATGTATCAAATGTTAATTCAAGGCTAAGGCAAAATATCAGACATATATCGTGTATCGCGATATGAATTGATTTACGTGAACCCCGTCTTAAACAAGTTGAAAAACTTGTTCGGGTGTTACCATTTAGTGGTCAATTGTACGGAATATGTACTGAACTTTACAATCTACTAATAAAAGTTTCAATCAATCAATCAATCAATCAAAGGCCAAAAAATATCGAGATATTGAATAAAGGCCATATCACCCAGCACTAATTACCTTGTAATATTTTACATTGCTAATATTGGCGCCAACCGGCTTCTCTTTGTTACATGAGACATGTGTGTGTGTGTGTGTGT